>NC_085862.1:12405580-12415580 GCF_034702125.1 Engraulis encrasicolus | reverse complement strand
TTATCTTCAAGAGATACTAATACTACTACTGCTACTGCTAGCTGTGAACCAAGATACTCCCCCAACGCCCTCGTCCCGCCTGCTCCTGTGATATACGTGAAGTTGCATTTCCAGCTCAGCAGCTAACTGTAGATCAGGGTGGGGTGTCAGACTTGTTTCCGTCCAGGGGCCACATGGGCGAATTTGATCTTACATGGGCCGGAGCATAATAATTGCAAACATAATTGCAAAATATCAAAAATGTCTGCTTCATATCGGAATCACATTCCAGTCAACCATCTGGATGTGCATGGAAGAGGATATATCAGGAGGACTGACTATAAATGACCAGCAAAGGACTGCTCTCAACAAGTACTGAAGACTTGCATCCACTTTGTAATAAATCTTCTTTCTTTGACATCCCCAGTTTATTTTTAGGTGCATCCTAGCATCTCTATACGAGGGTATGTCCGTCCATTGGTCGGTCGGTCCTGTGTGTCTAAAAGGCGGCAGTGCATAGACGGACGCATCTTTGTCCGCCTGTCGGACTTGTTCTCTACAAATCCGGCCCCAGGGTCTTACCTATGTTTGACACCCTTGCTGTAGCGCATGTCAGCCATTGAGCATCATGACATGCTAATGAGGGCTAGGGGCCGTCTTGTGCTTTTATTTTGAAAGGAGATGCCGTGGACTTAGCTTAGCCAAGACTGGACTTAGCTTAGCCAAGACTGGATGTGCACACTCCCACACAAGCCAAGATTTTAAACTACACAGTCAGTATATGTACTGTACACTATTGTACATAATATGGGGCAGCTGTGGCCTAGTGTTTAGGGAGGTGGTCTTAAGACCAGAGGGTTGCAGGTTCGAATCCCACCCTTACCTCTTCCTACACCTCCATCCATGGCTGAAGTGCCCTTGAGCAAGGCAATTAACCCCAAACTGGCCCAGGGACTTAAACCAATACCCTGTTAATAATAACAGTAAGTCGCTTTGGATAAAAGCGTCAGCTAAGTGTGGTGTAACGTAATTTCATTTAATTATCCTGAACATGCACCTACTTAGTTTCTGATATTGTGAAGAATCTTTCCCTGCTATGAATGACCCTCTTTGATTGTTTACATTTTCTGCTTGCAAAACAACAGTGACAGGCAACCTGGATTTAAAAGCTACAATTCAGTGCCACTTATTCCAAAAGACCTGGTTTTACCTGTCCGTCCTAATGCCCAACCTGCACACGTAAAACCAGGTCTTTTGGAATGTGTGGCACTGAATTTTAGCTTCTTAAGCCAGGTTGCTAATTAACCCTATTCAGACTGGGCTTTTTTGGCATACCTGGGCTTGGGAGGGGGCTCTTTTTCGTCATTATGACATCATTATCTTATTATACCCAAAATCTCGCCATAATGGATTTTCCAACAAATTTAGGTAATGCACCTAAATTTTAATGATTTTATGGTTCAAACCACTTAAATGCTCACAAAGTCGTCTGATGCTAATGGAAATAACAAAAAAATATGAAAATATATGTCAACGGCAACGGCAAAAATGATAAACCTAATCTTTCGGTACTTAACTGTAGCCAACTAAATGTTAGGAAAAGTCACAACGTTTCGTAGTCACAGCATAAGTCGTTTAGGAATTATACAACATCAAAGTTGGTGCGGGCACTTTTAGCCCCCCCCCCCAGTCTGGATAGGGTTAATGGAAAAAAAAGGATTTTGTCTATATTTCACTCATTTTTTGTTTTGTTGTAGCCTCTTACTGCAGCTGGGGTCGCCGGCGACCCTATTCACTTGCTGAAAATGCTTAACTACATCATAACAACATTGCTATGACATTACAGAGAGGCATAGTGCTGCGCTAAGTTAAGTGCACCCGAGGCTGAATGCTGCCAAAACCAATTGGCCATGTCACCGATAAAGCTTGTCAGTTCAGAGACGCGATCGGTTTTGAAGCCCGTAGCAGACAGGATTTGGCTTCTCATAATCCTATAATGGATCTCCACCAATGGGGCCGTAAGAGAGGGAAAGAATGTCTTGCGGCCCTTTGCAGAAACCATTTGACACCTTGGATCCTTAGAGATACGAGACCTACTGCACACTGTTCACGTTCGCATCGATTAATAATAGTGACGGTTTGGTCTACTGACCTTTTTCGAATAAAGTTTTTGACCGAGGTGTTCTCCTCCTATGCACCTGACAAAAGGAGCTGTGCAAGAATTCTACACAAAGATCCTCAGCCATCTTGCCTGACTACCACCAGACCTAATCACAAGTGAGATAAGGCACTACTACAAGTGAGATAAGGCCTGCTGTAAATCCCTTAAGGGGGGTGTGTGGTTTACAACTGGCGAGGGCTGTTACGAACGTGTGTCATTTGGCATATGTAGCCCATGGCCAATCTTGTCAGTTGTGTCTAGTCAAACAAATTGGACAAATCAAGGGGGCCTACAACTTTACAGGGACTCCAAGAGTGTCCTGTGACTGAGTAACTTTATTGATCCCCAGGGGGAAATTCAGGTATCCAGTAGCTTACATAAATACACAATTACACAAATGCTAGTTTACTAGTTACTAGTGCTAGTAGTCTTAACACCAATCGATACCTGAAAGCAGGTTAAACAAAAAGGGACATAGTAGAGGAGGATGTAGTAGTGACCGTGTAGTAAACCACTATTAGAGCTGTAGAGTAGAGTAGAGTAGAATAACTTTATTGATCCCCAGGGGGAAACTAAGGTAGATCTATTGAGTGGAGTATAGGATGGAGTCGTGTCCATGTAAACCGCCATTAGAGCTGTAGAGTAGAGTAGAGTAGAGTAAAGGGTGGAGTAGTGACTGTATAATAAAACGCCGTTGGCGCTGTTGAGTGGAGTAGAGTACAGGGTGGAGTAGTGTCGGTGTAGTAAACTGCCATTGGGGTTGTTGAGTAGAGTAGAGGGTGGAGTAACTGTAGAAAATTGCCATTGGCACTGTTGAGTGGAGTAGAATAGAGGGTAGAGTAGTGTCCGTATAGTAAACCACCATTAGAGCTGTTGGGTGGAGTACAGGGTGGAGTAGTGTCGGTGTAGTAAACCACCATGTACAGGGTGGAGTAGTATCGGTGTAGTAAACCACCATTAGAGCTGTTGGCGCTCTGTCAGGTCAGGGCTGTCTGTGCAGCTCTAGAACTCATCAGACGGCCTCGGCCATGGCTCAAACAGCTGGGCACTGACACTTATGCTTGAAACCCGGGTTCGAATCTGGCCCCAGGTTGTTTCAGGATGATCCCCTGTCGCTCCCACCCCCATCTCTCTCTCCCAGTACTTTCATGTCTCCTCTCAAACGGTCCTGTCCTAGTATTGGCAAGAAAAGCTCCAAAAAATAATAATGGTAACACTTTATTTTAGGGATACATCTATCAGCACTAATACATACAATGTTAATGTCTGCATAAGTAACTTTTAAGGCATGTACTAAGCAAACGCTAAGGCCTATTAGGTCCTTACTAAGGTGAAATTGGTAATAAATCCCTTATTGTGTATGAACAAGATATTTGCCAATACATGCCTAACAAATGTTTGATTTTGCTTAGTACATGCCTTACAAGTTACCTACACAGGGACATTGTATGTATTAGCGCTAATAGATGTATCCCTAAAATAAAGTGTTACCATAATAATGATTTAGAAGAAGGTCTCAGACATCAGGCCATGCCACTGGGTGCCTGCCAGGGCCCGCCCCATCCCATGGCCCTTCCATGGTGTGCCCTGCCCAGACAGCCTTGCAGGTGAGGCGTGCCGTGCTGTGGAGGAACCCCACCCATTCCCGCCCGTTGGGTTAACCACCCGTACATTAACACACCAGATGATGTATCGCTTGGCTTGCGTGTGTCAGAACTGCTCTCTGTGGCGTGATGATGTCCCGGTGTGGCGTGACGATGACAGCCACCAGTAAAAGTGGCATGTACTGCGGGCACGCAGGTGCCATGATGGATTAATTCATCATAATCCACTTGTTAATGCTCTTAAGGGCAACCACACCCACATTTAACTGTTTCCCATTGTATGAATAAATGTTGCACCCCATGCCCATACAATTGGAGAACATTTTCATACAGTTTAGGTCGAGGTCTCCATGTAAAGGGGGGCAGTCACAAAGAGCAGTCATGGGTAAGCGGTTAGGGCTTCAGGTTAGGGCCCAAACGTTGCTGGTTCCACTCCCGATCTGACAGGTTGGTGGGGAGAGTAAGTAGCCTCTTAGAGCAGCAGGGGTCGCCGACGAACCTATTCACTTGCTGAAAATGCCTAACTACATCATAACAACATTGCTATGATATTACAGAGAGCCATAGCGCTGCGCTAAGGGGTTAATTAGTGCTCTCCCCATTCTCCTCCATGACTGAGCTGAGGTACCCTGAGCATGGTGCACTGCACTGCACTGCATGGTACACTGCATCACTGCACTGCTCCCTTTCGGGTCCCATTGGGGCTCCCCCCATACACACACTAATGCATGAATGCAATTTCGTTGTGTGCACCACCTGTGTGTTGTGGAGTGCTGTGTCACAATGATAACGGGAACTGGAGTTTCCCAGGTGGGATTTCACTTCACTTGAATTTAATTTACTCCTCTGTATCTGTATGCATGTACCACCAAAGGTATACACAGTGAAACTTGCAGTGCTAATTTAACACTGTTCTGGTCCCACTCAATTTAGTGTTAAATTAAACTATTTGGGTGTTGGATTAACACTTGGGGGATTGACTCTATTTTGAGCATATATGGCATCACAGTGCAAAAAGAGTGTCAATTTCACACTAAAATCGAGCGGGAGTATAAATACTCAGAATAGTGGTGGATTAACACTGCAACATAAATTTACTGTGGTGTCACTTAATTCAGTAATTAATCCTCCTGTAATTACAGAGTCTATTGGAACCAATTGGCCACTAAAATCCAAGATATATAATTGAAGACACAGGGACCTTCTGTGTTTCCAAAATAGCAAGTAAAGCAACAAAAAAAAAAATAGATTACCAAAAATGGCTACCAAAACGTTGTGGCATTGCATCTGCAGCTGTGAACTTACTGCAGGGTCTTTAATTGTCTTCCCAGCACACAGTTCCTACTTGCTGTATTTATTTATTGCTTGTTTGGTGTAAACCTGTCATGTTTTAACCTGAAGAGGAATTTGCTTAAGAAATAACATTTAGGCCATATTAGGCCCACATGTTGACATAACATATAATGTTTTCCATGCATCTCCATGGACAGCCTATAAAAGCATGAGCAACAGGGCTCTAAATTAACACACGCCAACACGCCAAACACGGGTGAAAATTCATTTTGGCTAGTAGAAAAAAAATCCTACCCGCCAATTTGGCTAGTAGCGCCCGAGTACCGTTATGAACGGTAAACCGCTGCTCTGACGAACGTTATACGGCGAGATTTCCTACATTACCCATGGCCACTAGCGTCACAAGGTAGCCTCCCACCGTGGGCTTTCCAGTGCAGTCAACTCCATGCTGTTGCGCGCAACAGGATTGAAAACATTTCAGACGACCAGCCTTCTGTCAGCTAAGCTGCGCTCACACTATTCTGACAGGCAGCTCTCCTCCTATGCTCTCGTCGCTTTCGCTACAACCTTTTTAAAGCCACTACTGCTATTATTACTATATGAACCTTGCTGTAACAGGCTGCATTTTTTAAGCAGCGAGACCCTGACCGTTTCAAAAACAGGACTTACGCAGATTATGCATAGCGCTACTTCTGTTGTGTAGACGTTTTGTGCGAGTGATGAGAATGTGGCGGGGGTTAGAGCAAGGTTCTGTGTGTTTGTGAATGCTAGTAGTAATTGTAAATAGTGACGTTAAAAAGGAGTGGTTGTGGAACGAAATAGCGACCAGGGCAGAGGAGGAGAGCCGACTGTCAGAGTAGTGTGACCGTAGCTGTCAGTTCAGTTGTCTTCTGAAATGTTCAGAGTCCTGGCGCAACTATGTTGGAAAGCCCACGCCATCGAAAAGAAAAAAAAAAACAACCAACGACGAAGCTGTGGAAGTAACAATGGAAGCGAAGATTCCCGAGATATTATTTACTTTTAATTAAACTAGGCTTCTTGTCATTTTGTTGTGCATGGTAGAGAAGAGCTCCTCCTCTCTCCTCTCCTTTTCCTATCATCTCTTCTCCTTCCTTGGGGTGTGCGTATGTGTGTGCTTGGTTACTGTAGGCTAAAGGTCTGTTATGTGAGTGGCTTGTGTGATGTGATTCAGCTGCTTTCAGAGGAATTGAACAAAAACTAATCAAATTAATTAGGCCTAAGTAATGAAAGTAAAAAATAAAGCAGAAGTTAAAAAATAATGAAAAAATATATAGCCTTATATAATATGCTTATTATGTAGGCATATAGTAGCCTATGCAGGCCTATAGCTATAGTGTATCTGTGTTGTAGAAATAGTTGAACAAAATGCATAGTTGCCTAATGCCTAAAGCATAGTTTATTTTGGCGAGATTAAAAAAAGGCTAGTTGAACTTCTGTTTGGCTGGTAAGAAAAAATGCCCACTAGCCAAATTGGCTGGTGGTGGAAAAAGTTAATTTAGAGCCCTGATGAGCAATCCCATCACATCTAAGATCGAAACAATGAACATGATGTGATTTGGAGATGGCAAGATCCTAAATCTAAAATACATCAGAGGAGAGATAAGCCCCCGGGCAGCAGATTTCTTGGCAGCTTTTAAAGGGGTAATGAAGCTGTAGCCTACTCGTACCCGCCCCTGTATGGATTAAGGGCTTTTAGAGAAGAGGATGAAATGTTTCTTCTGTGAGGTTGTCCGCAAGCATACTTTCAAGCTGAGTGAGTCCACGGACCGACGTGCGCCTGGTGTGTGTTGTGTACGAGAGAAGGAAGGAGAGCTGAGATGCGTGTCGAGATAAGTCTTAAGCAGATGGTTGTAATTACTCTAAAAACATAATGAATGATTTGTAGCCACTAAATGCGTACCACCCCCTGGCGGAACGAGTTCACAACCATGCTGAGAAAGCAAAATCAGTTGGCAAATGAGCAATGTTTTGCAATAGCCTGCACGATCGAATCCATTTTAACGACGCAAACGGCCAGTCTTAGTTTATTTACTTTGGTGAAACGCCAGGAATAATAGCATGCGGCAACGGTTTGACTTTTACTTTCTCTTTTCAAAATTGCGAGTTAATCCGAGAATATTCCGCAACAGGTGTTCGAAATGAAACACCAAGACCCAATAATATTAAACAAATAACATTTATCAAGAAATGATTTGCTGTCGCACCATGAAGTCCGCTCCAAACCAACAGTTCAGTCGTGCTGCTAGGATTGCACAAGTGTTGCACATCACAGCACTAGTAGCCTACCATGTTTTATTAATAGGCTGAATAAGTGAAGTGTAAATATGGCAAGACGCACCTCTGTCCTCCACCTCCTCCACCTCCTTTGGATGAGGAGTAGGTGTAGTACCCCTCCTGCGCGAACTCCTGCGTGTATCCATTACCGCCGACCATCTCGCTGCGAGCGTATACGGGGTATCCTCCTGCTGATCCACCGCCTCCTCCCGAGAGACTGCTGCGGGAGTCTCTGCGAGGCATAGGCAGGTTCAGTGCTCTCTGTGACCCGTACAAACTCATGGCGGAGTGTGAAACCCACGACGACACGGCTGGACGCCGTCCAAGCAATTACCGCGACCTTGCTTGGAATAGAAAAATAATTACGCAAACGCAAAGCTATGTCCCGTCCGTGGTTGTTTATCCATCCAAGACCATGCAGGCAAGGCAAGGCAAGGCAGGGCAAGGCAGGGCGAAGGGGAAGCAAGCGCTCTAAGTGGAAAGGGGTGTTCCTCCCTCCCAACAGAACGTCCCCTATGTGAGTGTGAGGTTTGAGGGCAGAAGCCTGAACGCGGAAGAATACAAGTTTTGACTCAGCCAGTTGCCACACCCCTGCCGAGTGCATTTAACAGTTTTTTTCTCTCAATACACACACCTTATAATGCCTGGGGGTTACTAGAGAGAGTGAAGGTGCGTGTACGTGCGTATGCATGTGCGTGCGTGCGTGCTGGTGGAGAGGGTGTGTGGATACATTTTAGTCAGTCTGTGAGAACTGCTCATCTGCTCACAAATAACTCTGCAGTCAGCCACTCTTATCTAGCTGAAGCCAGACTATTATGCAGTGTAACCCCCCTTTCTTTCTTTCTTTCTCTCTCTCTCTCTCTCTCTCTCTCTCTCTCTCTCTCTCTCTCTCTCTCTCTCTCTCTCTCTCTCTCTCTCTCACACACACACACACACACACACACACACACACACACACTCACACGCACAGTATCTCTCTCTCACACACACTCTGTCTCTTTGTGTGTGTGTGTGTGTGTGTGTGTGTGTGTGTGTGTGTGTGTGTGTGTGTGTGTGTGTGTGTGTGTGTGTGTGTGTGTGTGTGTGTGTGTGTGTGTGTGTGTGTGTGTGTGTGTGTGTGTGTGTGTGTGTGTGTGTGTGTGTGTGTGACAAGAGAGAGAGATGTGTGTGCTCAGACAGAGACAGAGAGAGATGCATCACCCATGCAATAACAACAACTTGGATTCCAGTAGGATCAGGAATGGCCACAAGGGCTTCATAGCGCGCGCGCGCGCGCGTGTGTGTGTGTGTGTGTGTGTGTGTGTGTGTGTGTGTGTGTGTGTGTGTGTGTGTGTGTGTGTGTGTGTGTGTGTGTGTGTGTGTGTGTGTGTGTGTTTGTGTAGGATTCCAGTGGGATCAGGGACATCCACAAGGCTCTTCATCAGACCACAGACATGCAGCCAAACACACAGAAGGAAAATACCAAGACACTTCTGCACGTCGAAGAACCCGTATTCACACGCACGCACACGCACACACACACACACACACACACACACACACACACACACACACACACACACACACACACACACACACACACACACACACACACACACACACACCATGCAAGCAAGTCTACATAGCTAAACACGCTCTATTCTTCAATTTGAGTTTACCATCCTTCACTTACACGCTGGCTGACTGTAGTATCAAACCATCAGGCTTTGCTGTTTGTTGTTGTTTATCTATTTCTTTGTGTTCTGATGCCCCATGATGCATTCTGTTCCACCAACGCTGTAATAGTCATTGAAAAGTTACTCATCATAGTACTACACTGCTATGACATAACACAGGGCCTTCAGGAATGCACTACAACTTGGTCATTGCTGTTTCTGTGATTCCTAACAGGGGTTGTGTCTTAACAGGATAAAATCGAGAGCGTCCTGACCAGCTGCATCACAGTGTGGGGAGGAATCCGCACAGAGCAAAACAGGAAGACGCTCCAGCGCATTGTGAGCACAGCGAAGAAGATCATTGGAGCGCTACTTTCCCTCCCCGCAGGACATTTACACCGCCCGCCTCACCCGCAAAACACTGATGATCACCAAGGACACAAGGCACCTTGCACACAAACTGTTCAGTCTCCTGCCCTCTGGAAAGAGGTACAGGTGCCTCCGCTCCCATACCAGCAGGCTGGCAAAGAGCTTCATACACGAAGCAATCAGGATGCTGAACACTTAACCCGCCCTTCCATTGCACATTCTACTTGCACATTCTTCTTGCACTAACTCAAAACATACGCACACACACACACACACACACACACACACACACACACACACACACACACACACACACACACACACACACACACACACACACACACACTGCACTGAATCAAAAGCGCACACACACACACACGCACAAACACACACACACACACACACACACTGCACTGACTCAAAAGCATGCGTACACACACACACACACACACACACACACACACACACACACACACACACACACACACACACACACACACACACACACACACACACACACACACACACACACACACACACACATTGACATAGTTGCTGCTACTTCCTGTCTGTTACTTGAATGACTGTACTGGAAAACTAGCTACCAACCAGTTGTAAATACTGCACATTACAAATGGCTTACT
>NC_085862.1:12380580-12400580 GCF_034702125.1 Engraulis encrasicolus | reverse complement strand
TTTTACTGTAATGTACTGTACTGTAAGTAGCCATCTCTAGCACTTGGATGCTACACACGCACACACACACACACACGCACGTACACACACACACACACACACACACACACGCACGCACGCACGCACGCATGCACGCACAGAGAGAGAGAGAGAGAGAGAGAGAGAGAGAGAGAGAGAGAGAGAGACGTACACTGGTAGGCTACACTGATTAATTTTAAAAGATGCTGTTTGAGAGTTAATGTCCTGAGTTATTCTCACACATTCCTCCGACTTCAACCACGTAATCATAATAATAATCTACCCACTTTGTTAATCTTTTACTGTAATGGCAGTAGCCATCTCTAGCACTTGCTATACACACACACATGCGCACACACACGCACACACATGCATGTGCACACACACACACACACACACACACACATTCACACACACATGCACGCACGAGACGTACACTGGTAGGCTACACTGATTAATTTCAAAAGATGCTGTTTGAGAGTTAATGTCCTGAGTTCTTCCCTACCGGGCGATTTAATGAGCCGTCAGACATGCAGAGGCAAAGCCAGTCTACACACACACACACACACACACACACACACACACACACACACACACACACACACACACACACACACACACACACACACACACACAGCCAGGCCCTTCTCATCACCTCAAACTTCGCCTCAAGCATGGGTGGAAAGCAAACTCTGACAGGCGTTATTTCTCTCCTTCACTCTCTTTCTCTCACTCTCCTTCTCTCTCTTACTGACTCTCTCAGATGCACTGCGCTCCTCTCTCTTCCTTTCTCTCTTTCTATCTATCGCTTCTTCACTCTCTCTTTCACACACACACACACACACACACACACACACACACACACACACACACACACACACACACACACACACACACACACACACACACACGCGCCCATGCGCGCACACACACACACACATACACACACACACACACACACACACACACACACACACACACACACACACACACACACACACACACACACACACACACACACACACACACACACACGAGTGCAGACACGTTTTTTTAAAAGACTTAAATTTAATACTTTTTCACACACATCTGTTTTGTGCAGCCATGCGTGTACCTGCCTGTTTGTGTTGGGCGGGTGGGGAAGGTAGGCTACAGAAGCAAACCCATCATATCCCTGCTGTGAGGGCCTACCGGGCTCAGGCCCAGGGGCCCCAAGATTCAAGGGGGCCCTGAAGCCCAAGCCTCTACTACACTGTAAAAAAATATCAGCTGCCTTAGAATTCCAAATTAATTTAAATCCTTGTCGTGTGAAGCTTTGAATTGAAGCTTTGTGTTGTTTGAACACAATGCTTCAAAACGATCCCATTCAAAGCTTTTAAAAATCGTTCAAAATCACACAAACTATATTTTCAATTCTTTTCCCAACAACACACACTCTCACCACTAACCTAAAGCCCTGAATCGTTTTGTACACTTGCAACACCCATACATGGGTTCGCAGTGTTTGTAAACACGATGTTATGAGGAGGGGCAAGACACTGGCAGTCAACCACGTGAGCTAATTTTTTGACCGACAGCGGTTTCCAACAATCAAGGGTTGAGTTGTGCGCAGTTAGTTTCGTGCAGTCAGGGGGGGGGAATCAGAACCCTGAGGGGGGCCTTTCTTGTTGTCTGGCCCAGGGGCCATTGGAATCATACTCCGCCCCTGTCTGAGATTTGTCACGGACAGTGAAACTGTCTGCATGTTTTCTGTGCCACTGAATCCAGTCTTTTGAATGGCACTCCCACTTTCTCTGATCCGTTTTTTTTTCTCCCCACCCTTCATTTTTGTCTTTACTAAGAGGACACACCCTGTCCTTGATGGAAAGTGAGGACAAAGAAATGAACAAAAATTATGTAACAAACACCACGACCGCTTTTTTTAAAAACGACTATTTCCACAATTATTGAAGCTACCGCAAATTACAAAGCTGTGCAGATTAAAGCTCTTCTGGTCCTCTTTGTCATCAAACACATCATGTTAACAATTACTACCACGGCTGCCATCAATGGTGAAAATATCAACAACAAAAACTGTCCATAGATAAAAGGCGACAAGTGTGTGTGTGTGTGTGTGTGTGTGTGTGTGTGTGTGTGTGTGTGTGTGTGTGTGTGTGTGTGTGTGTGTGTGTGTGTGTGTGTGTGTGTGTGTGTGTGTGTGTGTGTATGCATAGTATGTGTGTAAGAGACTCGAGTAATATGTAACTTGAGTAATAATCACAATAATAGCAAGTGTGTGTGTGTGTGTGTTTGTGTGTGTGTGTGTGTGTGTGTGTGTGTGTGTGTGTGTGTGTGTGTGTGTGTGTGTGTGTGTGTGTGTGTGTGTGTGTGTGTGTGTGTGTGTGTGTGTATGTTTGTGTCTGTATGTGTGTGTGTGTGTGTGTGTGTGTGTGTGTGTGTGTGTGTGTATGTGTGTGTGTGTGTATGTGTGTGCGTGTGGGTGGATGGATGGATGGATGGATGGGTGTGTGTGTGTGTGTGTGTGCGTATGCGCGTGCGCGTGCGCATGTGTGTGTGTACGCCCGCATGTGTATGCGCGACCACGTGTGTGGGTGGTCATCATAGCCTTGTTTGCATGGTCATGAATCATGGGCTCTGGTTGAAAGCCATGGCAGCTAGATGGGCCTTAATTTGCTTGGAGTTGCAGCCGTAGTATAGTAGGCTAAGGGCCTGAGGGGCCACCCTGGGGTGCATTTCTGGAAAGCGTAGTTGCTAACTATGTTAGCTACTTTGTTGGTTGCAATGCAATTTCCCCATGGCAACTACCAAAGTTGCTAACTGCTACCAACCATGCTTTCCAGAAATGCACCCCTAGTCTCTAAAGTGGTCCAGACCTTGTGATGTACCCTAGAAAGCACATCTTTCAAATATTTGCTATTTAATGTTTTTTTGTTATTACAATTATTTTACATTCTTTAGGGTTGTCAGTGAAAAATTGTGGCTTGAAAAATATGCAAAATACAGTATAATTGAAGTGTCATCACGAAAATCTGAATATAATGTATTGCTGTACCCCTGTTTAACCCAGGGAACCATAGTCATGCCTACATATACCCAGGGTGCATATATAGCTTGAATACTGCTGCACTTTTTATTGCTTTTGTACTACCTGTCTACTGCTCTTTGTGACATCACACGCTGTATTTTTGTTTGTGCAGGAAATGGTCAAAAAAGGTACAGCAACTTTGCTGCTCATTGAAACTCGGCTGCCTATTGCCAAAATCGATCTTTACATGAAAGTTTACTAAGTGATAAACAAATATTTTCTAGCATGGTCCAAGTAGAGTCATTTTTGCAGCTAAAAATGGCTATTTTTTGAAAATTCAAAATGGCGGACCATGGTGAAGATCCCCCTTTTCATGTATGAAAAGTGGATTTTTTCCAGTCATAATGAATAATTTGGTGGTGGTGGTAAGTACTAATGAAAAAGGTATCATTAGTGAATGGGCAGCATGAATTCTGGAAATAAACAACTAAAAATCTCACACAGTGTCCCTTTAAATATTAGAAAAACTTTGAATACGTTTATTTTGCTCTTTGTCTTTTCTCTTGTGTGTAGTTTTTGTTTTGTTTTGTTTCGGTGTGTGTGTTTTTTGCTTGATTGTCATAGCCAGAACTGAATTGAATATGTCCTCTTGGTGACTGGCTTTGGACTAAAGTGTCTGCTAAATGTAATGTAAAGGCCTCCGCACATCGGCTCCACCAAAGTTCGATTCCATTGCTGTCAATACAACCCCGCACACCGGCGCCGATGTCGGCAGGCGATTAGAGGCGAGTTCTATTTTGTCGGAGCCGCCAATTGACTATCCATGCTATGTTCCTGTGAAATTGGGTTTGGGGGTCAGAATTGTGTTGGAAGCGAAAGTGCTCCGCAGTGCTGTCAGAGCCAATGTGCGGAGGCCCCAACCTACTGTATGTAGAATTTAGTAAATAACCTTTTCATACGATGGTAAACAGGATCGAAATGCCCAAAATGGCAGCCTACAAAATGACCAGTGTGATGGAGCACAGGACTCGACGCTGCAACTATTGTCAACCACCAGGTCGGCGGGCCCCACGATGGAACTTAAGTCCAAAAATTGCAGAATTGTGACAAAAATGCAATATTGGGAAAATGAATGTCATGTCGCGTGCAGTATTAAATCTTGTTCATTCTCCTCTCCACAGCTGATAGACATGTTGTCCTTCATTGATAGCTTGTAATTATGACACTGTCTCATTTCATCATGAAATTGACCTTCCAGGGGTCCCCACAGCAACCTGTAGCCTAGGGGCCCGGGTCATCTTAATCCGGCCCTGCATGTAGGTCCGTGGCAGGCCAAGTATGTGTGTGTGCGTGTGTGTGTGCGTGTGTGTGCGTGTGTGTGGGGCAGGTCCGTGGCAGGCCAAGCGTGTATGTCTCTGCCACTGGATGTCAACGTGACAGGAGAGAGAGGAGGTTGGCACACGGCTGTGTGTGTGTGTGTGTGTGTGTGTGTGTGTGTGTGTGTGTGTGTGTGTGTGTGTGTGTGTGTGTGTGTGTGTGTGAGAGAGAGAGGAGGTTGGCACATGCTTGTGAGCTGGACACCCAGGCCGCTATGTTACAGTGTGCTGTGAAAGATGAAATCAGTCGCATGTCATCCGCAACATCATTTATACACCACTGTCTCACCTCTGTGGACTCTCTCTCTCTCTCTCTCTCTCTCTCTCTCTCTCTCTCTCTCTCTCTCTCTCTCTCTAAATCAGTCGTATTTCACTTGTCATCTGCAACATCACTTATATCCCACTGTAACATACCTCTGTGGACCCGAAGATGTCTCACCTATGTGCTGTCTCTGTCTGTCTGCTTGCCTCTCTCTCTCTCTCTCTCTCTAGGGGGGTGTTGAGAAGGATACAGCTGAGAGGGGGCCAGTGCTTCGTTGTCATTGGGGGGCATTAGTCCTTTAGTCCATTTAAGGGGGGCGTTGTCAGTAGGGCTGTAACGATATTGTATCGAACCGAGAAATCGTGATACACAGAGTCACAATACTGTATCGTGATACAAGGAGGCAGTATCGTGATACGCCCTTTCAAAGTTTTGTTTCCCATCAGTCCAGAAAAAAAATCAAATGATATGAAGTGATAGTGCTTCCAAGCTTCAAATCATCATCACATGTAAACTTTAAAAAATATATTATAGCGTCTTGTAACATATTGTTCCTATAAACTATCAAAGTTTTTATTCATAATTTTATTTTATAATATTGGAAAATGTGAAATCGTGTGGTGTATCGAACCGTAGGTCAAAAATCGTGATACGAATCGAATTGTGAGTCGAGTGTATCGTTACAGCCCTAGTTGTCAGGCTTATGATGAGGTCAAGGAGGCATGATGAGGCCAAGGGGGCGTTTGTTCCAAAAAGGTCTACTGTATCTTTCTTCTTATGGCAGGTGTCACGAACGTGGTGCCCTCCAGGAGCCTCTGAGGTGCCCACCAAGGATGTTATTGAACAATGACGACTACCAGATTTTAGTCACAGTTAATGCTTTTCTTAAGTTAAATAAATATTAATAATACATATTCATTATTTATTACCTATAAGCAAATTATCATTTAATAATAGTGTGATTTGAGAATGATGGCAAGAGATCAGTTGAGGATTTTGAAAGTAGCCCTCCGGTAGCCCTCAGTAGCCCACGGGTAGCCCTAAGACCCAGAAAGGTTGCCCTATGGTCTCCAAGTCTTCATATATTACTTGTATATCCCTCTAATGGTGGTGTGGTGTAAATGCTGAGGAGGTGAAGATGTGTGTGCAGTAACATGAAGGCTTCCTCATGTGCTATGTGGCCTCCTGTGTGGACTGCACAGTGTGTTCTCATCACTGAAGAGCATGCAATGAAAGCTGTAGAGGGTGATCTGTGTGTGTGTGTGCGAGTGTGCGTGTGCATGTGTGGGTGTGCGCATGTGTGTGTGTGTGGTTGTGTGTGTGTGTGGGTGTGCGTGCGTGCATGTATGTGTGTATGTGAGTGTGTGTACATGTGGTGCGGTGTGCTTGTGTGTGTGTGTGTGTGTGTGTGTGTGTGTGTGTGTGTGTGTGTGTGTGTGTGTGTGTGTGTGTGTGTGTGTGTGTGTGTGTGTGTGTGTGTGTGTGTGTCTGTGTGTGTGTGTGAGATAGCGAGCTCTGAAAACCATTTGAATCCTGATTTGAATGCTGATACAATAATTCAAGTTTGTGAAATGTGCGGTACTGTGAGTCTAGGGAAATACATAGGCCTATTAGAAATCACATAACTATTCAAATGCATAACTATTCAAATAGAAATTAGAGGCAGCTGGTAAACTTGTGATATTTTTTACAGTGAACTTTCCTCGCTCAATGAATGGACCACTTTATCAATAAGCATTTTTTATGAGAGTACACGCGGGTACACATGTCTCTGTGGCCATTTCTATCACCCACGTTGGTGCCTTTTCCAAGTTGGTTCTGTTAAATAAGTCACAAAAGAGAGCCTGTCACATGATAATGTCATGTTTTAATGTTGTTGTGTTATATTTATTGCAGCAAAAAAGTCATCCTTTTTTAGTTGAGAACCCCAAGGTGCTTTAACCTCGATACTGTTTATAATCTGTAGTAGCCTACTGTTGGTTAGTCATTTTGAAAGACGACTTGATATTGGATAAGAGGTAGGCAGGCTGCTCTATGCACACAGACCTAGTGTGCGTTACAATATGCGGCCTTGCCTCCTCCACTTTTGCTTGTTTCCTCTCCCCGCCTCCTGGCCCCTCCTCCGTGGAGAAAACGATAAAGTTTCCCAGCTGTCAGCCTAGCCGCAACAACTTTTGAGGGACTGTTTTTCATTCACCATCCCAATTGCAAATGGGAAAAAAAGAGTTTACAATTGAGCTCTTGCAAGATATTGAAATATAATGCTGTTGTCAGTGATGTCATCATGACATATAACTTCCTGGTACGAGTCCACAAGCACAAGTGGAGGACGCAAGGTTGCATATTGGAACGCACTCTATGTCTCAAATCACACACTTTTGTCAGTGAACTGACAGTCAGTGCACAGTGCACTAAAGTCTTTAGTGCATAGTGTCCTAGAGTGCGTTTTAATATGTGACCTTGCCTCCTCCACTTGCCTCCTCCACTTGCTTCTCGTCATGATGACATCACTGACAACAGCATTATATTTCAATATCTTGCAAAAGCCCAATTGTAAAGTCTTTTTCTCATTTGCAATTGGGATGGTGAATGAAAAACAGTCCCTCAAAAGTTGTTGTGGCGAGGCTGACTGCTGGGAAACTTTATCGTTTTCTCCACGGAGGAGGGGCCAGGAGGCGGGACGAGGAGACAAGCACAAGTGGAGGAGGCAAGGTCACATATTGGGATGCACACCTGGAAAAACTTGAGCACTATGCACTGTGCCCTCGCTGGAAGTGACGGATGGGCATGGCATTAGCTCGCCAAAATATGAGTTGGCTACTGTTTACAATGCACACCGTCTGGTGCTTAATTTCCATGTCCTTCACCCCAAAGGACAACAATCACACATACAATAGGACCTACTTTGGTTGGCATGAAAAGGTTGGTGTCCAATAAGCATTACTTACAGAATCAAGAGACTGTTGACCAAACTCTTCTACTCAACTGAATGCCACATTTCCTCTGTGTCATTGTCAACATGGCCGCCGTTTAGTGCGTGCAGTGTCCATCATTAAAGCACTGCATTTTTCCGCCATTGTTAGGGGATCATCCTGGCACTTTCAGTGCACTGGCTGAACTGACATTTTCAGCGTAAAACAGTGCCTGAAGTGCACAAGTGTGGCATTTGAGACACTGCCTACCATTCTCTGGCCTATGTCTGTGGCTCTATGCATGTGATGTAAACACTCTGCTTCAGTGTTCACTTTGCGCCATCTAGTGGACACAAGAGCTAGCGCTCGTCATAAGGTTGTAGGCCTATTTTAAATATCCAATCTCCTTTATTATTGTAAGCCCCCTATAGTTGATTTTGAGACTGAAAAGACGTTTTCTACAATCACTTATCTGATACTTTTACCATAATCTCTGAAAGGCGTTGGCCTTTGAAAAGCTCAAGGTAGGCTAATTCCATGGGTATTCTGTCCTTGATTATCATGTCAGCAACATATATTTTAGTCTCCCCATGGATGCTATAGACGCGGCCGCACCTCAGGGCTCCTCCTCGGATACTGCGGAAGCCTTGTCTTGTCCAACGGCTGGTTTATTTCTGGACTTGTTATCCAGTTTGCTTCAAAATAATCCTGTCGCAAAGTCACCTGCTACGTCATCGGCGTGTCCCTGAAACACGTTAGCAGGGTTTGGCCACACGATGGCGCTCGTCTGTGTTGTCCTCCACCAGCAGGGACCGTGCGGAGGGCAAAAGAGAAGCAGCGAGGGTGTCAGACTCAGAGAGAGTCAGACGTGAATGATTTTTGAAAGTGAGAATAGAGAGGATTAACTGGTAGTCAGAGATTTTGACAGCTAATCAAGCTCAAGTGGATGAGTGGGGAGATCTTTCACAACAATCTGCCTTCAAAAGATATTAACTGAAAAGGGAGCTGGTTGGCAAATTAGGCCTAAGGCACATTATTTGGCATGGAGCAAAATGTTTAGACATGTAATGTTTATAATGATATTGGTATACAGTACAGGCCAAAAGTGTGGACTCAGCTTCTCATTCATGCATTCTCTTTATTTTCGTGGATTTTCATTGTGTATTTTCATGCAGGGCATCAAAACTGTGCTTGAACACATGGAGAATTACTTGCTTACCAAAAAATATAATTCTAGCTGTTGTCCAACAGCAATGTCAGCTGTCTATCCACCTGACGTCAATGCAGCAAACTGATGACCCCACACATTTCAATAAGCTTATTTTTTGTCTGTTTTCAAATAAAAATGCCCAGTCAGTCATGTCAATCCTAATTGAACATTAAAGTCCTCCAATAACTCACCAGAATTGTAGAACTAGAATTTTGAGACTTAAAATCTAGTTTTAAACACTTGCCAATACAAGCATTTTACAGATATGTCCACACTTTTGGCCTGTACTGTATATACCGGTATAATCTTTATACAGTATAATCCAAAGGTTACAGTGTTGCTATAATGGCGCCGGTCTTATTGTTCCACAGAAGGCACATTTACAAGGACACAAAGATGCTTTGGTTGTTGTTGTTTTTCCAGTCAGGTGGACTGGACACCGATGGGACAGGCTCTCACTAAGCATTTGGGGCAACTGTGTGGGTCACCCTCATGACAGAAAAGCAGGATCAGAGGCGGACTTTCCCTTAGGCAAACCTAGGCAATTGCCTAGGGCCCGACCAAATCTGCCCTCAATAGGGGGGCCCCAATTGTCGCAGTCGCGGTAAACACGCCAAAAAAGTAGGCTTATTTTTTGCCTAGGGCCCAAAAAATGTCTAGATCTGCCACTGAGCAGGATGTTTGGAGTGAGGAGTCCGCACTGCACACTTAAAATCCTTCTTTCTTTGATGTTTTATTCCATGGCAGGATTAGTTTCGACATAAAGCATAAAGGGTGACGATTTGAAAGATTAAGGTGCAAGAATAACGCCACGTCAAGGGCTGAACTGGTAATCTGGCACGCAGGGCATTTCCCAGTGGGCTAACAATCCTAAGGGGCTGATGCGTTTTTTATTTTATTTATTTTTTTATTTTTTACTTCCTATAGACTGGCCCACTATTTAGAGAGGGCCACACAACAATTCTAACCAGGATATGAGACGTGAAAGACAACCTGGGAAACTCACATTGTCCTTGTGACACAGCACTACACAGCACACAACAAAATTACCTTTAATGCCTCACCCCGGCAAGGGGGCAACCCAAAATGGCGCCCCAAGGGAGCAGTATGACGGGATGGTACCATGCTTAGGGTACCTAACCTCAGTCATGGAGGAGGATGGGGGACAGTAGAGTACCATGCTCAAGGTACCTCAGTCATGGAGGAGGATGGGGGACAGTAGAGTACCATGCTCAGGGTACCTCAGTCATGGAGGAGGATGGGGGACAGTAGAGTACCATGCTCAGGGTACCTCAGTCATGGAGGAGCATGGGGGACAGTAGAGTACCATGCTCAGGGTACCTCAGTCATGGAGGAGCATGGGGGACAGTAGAGTACCATGCTCAAGGTACCTCAGTCATGGAGGAGGATGGGGGACAGTAGAGTACCATGCCCAAGGTACCTCAGTCATGGAGGAGGATGGGGGACAGTAGAGTACCATGCTCAGGGTACCTCAGTCATGGAGGAGCATGGGGGACAGTAGAATACCATGCTCAGAATATCTTCTCAGGGTTGAGAATGTTACAACTGAAATTTGAGTTACTCAGTTGCAATTAGGGAGCATTAGTGTGGGGGGCAGGCTTATGGCAGGCTGGCAGGCTTATGATGAGGTCAAGGTGACATTTGTTCAAAAAAGGTTGAGAACCACTGGTACAGGCCAACCTCATCTACAGGGTCGCTGTTAAGGTTTTGGAGGCCCTACGCATAACTGGTCAGGAGGCCCCCCCCCCCCCCCCCCCCCCCCCCCCCCTCATAATTAAATAATAATAATAATACGTTTTTTGTCAATCTCAATTTAGGAGGCCCCAATTTTGGGTTGAAAGTGGTTGAGGCCCTAAGCGCTCTGCTCACTCTGCTTATGCTTATGGGCAGCGGTTCGGGTGCCAGACTTGTAGCCCAAAGGTTGCTGGTTCGACTCCCGACCCGCCAGGTTGGTGGAAGGAGTAATTAACCAGTGCTCTCTCCCATCCTCCTCCATGACTGAGGTACCCTGAGCATGCTACTGTCCCGCAGCACTGCTCCCTTTCGGACACCATTGGAGGCTGTCCCCTTGCACGGGTGAGGCATGAATGCAATTTTGTTGTGTGCAGTGTGCAGTGAACAATTGTGTGTTGTGGTGTGCTGTGTCACAATGACAATGGGAGTTGGAGTTTCTCAGTTGGGCTTTCACTTTCACTTCACTTATGCCGAGCGGTGGCCCTGCCCATCTATTCTGCAGGGTGCTTGTGTTTGCTGGTGCCAGTTGCATTCATTATGTGAGAAAATGTTCAGATTTTGGCAGCAGTGGTTGCACATCATGCAACATTCATTGAAATCCTATTGTATGCACTACGCGGACAACTAAAGGTAGGTACGCAGAATAACACACACACACACACACACACACACACACACACACACACACACACACACACACACACACACACACACACACACACACACACACACACACACACACTTCTGATATGTAGCATACATCAGGGAAGCCGACAGGGGGCGGCAAAGGGGTCAATTGTCCCGGGCCCAGGGAGAGAGGGGCCCAAAATTGGGTCCTCATTACATTGTATGTTTGGGATCGGTGGGGGGGCCCTTTCAAATGACTTTGTCCCGGGCCCGGCCACAGCTGTCAGTGGCCCTGGCCTACCTACTGTGTGCTGCAAGTCTTGCTGGCTGCACACATGGGAAACAGGTGGAGCTTTGGCGACCTGCATAATCAAAGGTGACGACCAGCTCAGTCGATAGGGATGAGCCTTATAAGGACACACACACACACACACACACACACACACACACACACACACACACACACACACACACACACACACACACACACACACACACACACACACACACACACACACACACACACACACGGCCTTTTGTTATCCCAACATCCCAGGGATGCCCTCGCCCAGCGCGCATCCGCCAATCGGAGAGCAGAGTGGGTGGGGCTTGTTTCTCTCCGAATCCTCACACGCGCACTGGAGGGCTACCGGCGAAAACAAAGCTCAGGGTAGCGAGGACGATAGAACGGTACGGCAGGAGGAGATCTGTGCCATCGCCACGGGGCTGCAGCGCGGGGACACACAGGGGATGCGGAATCTGGACGACGAAATGAATCAGAACGGTCAACAACGGAGGACGGGATCCTAAAAGGGATGACCGCCGTTACCGTACCTGCAGGGAGAGGGCTTTTGTTTTGGCGTGCTGTGGGTGCTGGGCTCGCTGTACTGAGACCTGTGAACAGTCGGCGCAGCAGCGGCAGCCTCCTCTTCCCATAGCCCTGCCATGGCGTTTTAACCAAATGGAACACAAAGACGGTATACTACTACCCCGCCGCTCCACGCGCACAGCACCGGAGAGGACGGGGAAAAGCACAACGGCCATTTCTTGGATGGTGCAGCGCTTGAGATGAGCGCACTCTCGCAATCGTCAAAACGCCACTGAATGAATGCTCATTTGGACGGCGGTTATCGTTGGTGTGTGTGTGTATGTGTGTGTATGTATGCGCTCTCTGCGTGGCCGCGTCTGCTGCCCTAGCTATCTTTCTCTGAACAAAGACGATCGCGGCGCCGACTGGATGTAGCGGCGGCATCTATTCTCCTTCAGGACAGGACAGCGCGGCGATTCGATGCCCGTGGCCACGCGACCACGGAGGGACCACTCGCCCGGTAATGGCCAAGTTCGGCCGAGCCCAGAGGCGACGCCCTCGAGGATGCTGCTGCCGCCGCTCGCTCAGGTGGATGGGGTGGTGTTTCCGTTCCTCGGGGGGTTCGGGAGGTACCAGAAACGGCTCATGCTGTTGTCATGGCTGCCGGCGCTTATCATCTCGTGCAACCAGTACTCGGATTATATTCACCTCGCCCAGCCCAACATAACGTGCAGCTCTCCAAACGCGAGCAGTAGTTTTTTTGGAGGATTCAGGAGAACCCTTCCGCTGCCGTCGCTGAACGGCAGCGCGTTCATAAACGACAATTACGAGGAGTATGAAGTGGAGTGCTCGTGCAAGGAGCGGCACATACACCTGGACTCTGGCCTAAAAAAGAATGTAGTCACGCAGGTAAGGATGCGATGGGAGGCAGGTAGGCCCGCGGGAGGCAGGTAGCAGTAAAGGCGCCTCGAGTCGGGTCTAGGTATTCGGGGTGCTATCCAAGGTCCTCCCGAGCCGCCGGGGCGACCCCATCATACTAGACCGCTCTGAATCCAGACCAGGCGGCTTTGCTTTGCTGTGCTGCTGTAAGGGATTACCACAGAGCGGAGGATTTAGCCCTGCTAAGTCCGAGCAGAGTGTCATCTACACGGGCGAACTGCACTACAAGGGGTGGGTGGGGGAGACCTTGAGGGGGTGGATAACAGCTTGGCGGCTAATGAACTTTTAGCAAGCTTCTGATCAGCTCATTACCATGGTGCCGGGGCTATGTTTGTTAAAGGCATCGGTGGGAATTTATAAGTGCACAGTGTGTGTATTTGAGAGTTGTGTGTGTGTGTTTGTGTTTGTGTGTGTGAGAGAGAACAAGCAAGTGTGTGTTTGCCAATGTGTCTGATTGTGTTTGTGACCTATGAGACAAGTGTGTGCATGCATCATGTATTCACCTTTGACCTCGTCTCTGTCCATAGTAGGTCAGCAGTGTCTCTAGTCCACTGAGCCCCCTAGGCCTATACAGTCATATGTGTCTAGTAGTCAAGTGCACTCTATAGTCAAATACTTCTGTATGGGGAGTGGACACCCGCTGCCTAGTGGTTAATGAGATCAAAGGGTTGCAGGTTCGAATCCCACCCTTCCTTACACTTCCTGCCACACTCCACAGCTGAGGTGCCCTTAAGGAAGGCACCCAACCCCCATACTCCTCCAGGGACTGTAACCAATACCCTGCCTGTAGGCCTAAATAGCCGTAAGCCTGCCAAGTGTAATGTAATGCATAACTGAAATTACACAGACTATTTCAAATAGCACTACACCAGACACCAAATGTGCAATCAACTTACACACATACACACAGCACTTACTTACTTACACACTCACTTCCACACCCTGAGCTCCTGATACATAGGTTTGCCGTGTATATAAACACGATGTTGTGAGGAGGGGCAGCAAGACACTGGCAGCCAACCACGTGAGCTAATATTTTGACCGACAGCGGTTTGCTACAAGCAGAGGTTGAGTTGTGCGCAGATAGTTTCGCGCAGTCGGGTTATAAACAAAATGTAGAAATTAGAACCCATATGTACTGTGGAAGTCACGTGCAGCGCAGCATGCGCCTGAGCGTCTCTACCTGAGTCTGCATGGGACAGCCTGTCCTCCTGTCCTCGTAATGGCTGCTGACCTGCATGTGTGGTAATCCCATTTCTACACTGCTGTCTCTGTGTGTGTGTGTGTGGGCCTGCATGGTGTGTGTACAGGTGTATGGTGCTGGGCTCGCTGTCCTTTGACCCTGAGAAGCATGTTGTGTTTTGCAGTGGTGTGTGTGTGCGTGCGTGTGCGCGTGTGTGTGTGTTCTATAGTGGTGGCTGGTGTGTGTGTGTGTGTGTGCGTGTGTTCTACAGTGGTGGCTGGTGTGTGTGTGTGTGTGTGTGTGTGTGTGTGTGTGTGTGTGTGTGTGCGTGTGTGTGTGTGTGTGTGTGTGTGTGTGTGTGTGTGTGTGTGTGTGTGTGTGCGTGCGTGCGTGTGTTCTACAGTGGTGGCTGGTGTGTGTGTGTGTGTGTGTGTGTGTGTGCGCGTGTGTTCTACAGTGGTGGCTGGTGTGTGTGTGTGTGTGTGTGTGTGTGTGTGTGTGTGTGTGTGTGTGTGTGTGTGTGTGTGTGTGTGTGTGTGTGTGTGTGTGTGTGTGTGCGCGTGTGTTCTACAGTGGTGGCTGGTGTGTGTGTGTGTGAATTTGGCCGTTAGCGGGTGTTCATTTAGAGTCCTGGGTGTACCCATTCTATCCTACACACTTAGGTACTGCAAGAAGACAGAAGAAGATGCTTACTACAGTGTGTGTGTGTGTGTGTGTGTGTGTGTGTGTGTGTGTGTGTGTGTGTGTGTGTGTGTGTGTGTGTGTGTGTGTGTGTGTGTGTGTGTGTGTGTGATATAACGTCTTCTCTTGTGTGTGTGTGTTCTGCAGTGGTGTGTGTGTGTGTGTGTGTGTGTGTGTGTGTGTGTGTGTGTGTGTGTGTGTGTGTGTTCTGCAGTGGTGGCTGGTGGTGTGTGTGTGTGTGTGTGTGTGTGTGTGTTAGGGTCCGGGGTGTAAATAATATTCGAAATGTATCAATGCTACAGCGGACGATTTAATCGAATTGTATCGTATAGTGGGGCATTCTTAGGTATCAAAAATAATCAGATCGCTGGCCCCTGTCCAATGCCCTTGGTCCATAACATAATAGAAATAGAAAAGTGATTGGAAAAAAAATGAATCGAAACGTATTGTATCGCGGGGAATTCTTAAGTAGGCCTATCGAAAATAATCGAATCCCTGCTTTAAGAAATCGATACCGTATCATATCACCATGGAGGCTGTGATTTACACCCCTAGCGTGTGTGTGTGTATGTGTGTGTGATATCATGTCTCCGTGTGTGTGTGTGTGTGTGTGTGTGTGTGTGTGTGATATAACTTCTCTTTTGTGTGTTCCACAGTGGCGGCTGGTGTGTGAGGAGGAGTGGCAGGCCCACCTGGCTCATCTCTCCTTCCTGATGGGCACGGCGGTCGGAGCTCTTCTCTTCGGGGCCCTCGCAGACTGGTACGATACGTGTGTGTGTGTGTCATAGACATAAATACTATATTTATGCAAACTGTGTGTGTGAGGGAGAGCGAGAGTGAGTTATTCTGTGTGTCACAGACAGAAATGCTGTATTTATATAGAGAGATGGAGAGAGAGGGAGAATATTTATACAAACTGTGTGTGTGAGGGACAGCGAGAGTGAGTTATTGTGTGTGTCACAGACAGAAATACTGTATTTATATGGACTGTGTGTGTGTGCGAGCAAGGGAGAGAGAGATGGAGAGAGAGGGAGACCAAGGCCCTCTGGGTGTTTCTCAAAGCGTAGTGTTCTAGCCTTGCTAGGACGAGTAATGTACATTTTCACGTCATCGCGACTGGCCAAGTACTGTTCCAAAGTGAAGCATGTCCAAGTGCCACGCTCTTGATTCGTAGCATTTTCCAAGGATACACTTGGTGCATCCTTGCCGAGACAAAATACCAAGAATCCTTCACGTCTCCACGCTCGCACTAGGCTTTTTTCTATCACAGGTGTGGAAAGCCATCCATGTTTGAGCAGCACGATACACGGTATATTGTTGTTTCTGAGATAGCTGCAAATAACTCAACACAACTTGGTAATTGTTTGTGCCCATTGTTTGTGTTGCGTTTCACACCGCTTTTGACTACGGACAATTTGTGCACTGTTATAAATTGAGATCAACATCCTTGTAGTTTTGTTGTGCTATTCAAACGCCCCACTGCAGAAATACAGCCAACCGATCGTGTTTACAGTTTAACATCAGTTGAAAACAAGTGTTTAGTGACTAAAACAGTACTGCTGTGACGTTCACTTCCACACTTCCAAGCATGTTCCATTCCAGTGGTGTAGTCTACTTTTTTATGGTGGGTATACTGTATATTTGAGCATTTTTGAAGTGGGTATGCTGTATATATTTGTGCTATTCAGAACAATGGATCAATCAATTTTAAGTGGGTATGAAATCCCTGAAATTTAGAAGTGGGATTACTCCGTATACCCGCGTTCTACTAGGGGTGGTACGGTTCACAAAATTCACGGTTCGGTTCATATCACGGTGTCAAGGTCACGGTTTTCGGTTCTCTACGGTTCTTTTTTTTTTAGTTCAAGATAAATAGTGCACTGGCTAATAGAATCGGACTTATCACTAAATATCCTACATATGGTTTGTATAGACTTATAATGTGAAAATGGTGTGGTTTTAATTGTGTCATCCTCTGATTTGGTCTTATACGCTAATGTTTTAATCGGAGAGACTGGATAAGGTACTCCTACAATCTGTTCTAGATCTGTCTAGAATATGTTTTACATATTTTTCTGGGCAGTACATGAATTGCGGTTTGCGATGGATTGCACGGTTCGTTTCGGTATGTGTGTGAATTGTACGGTTTCGGTTTTCGGTGCGGTTTGTGCCATCCCTACGTTCTACGTAGACTGCACCACTGTTCCGTTCATAATCGTCTGAGATGCTTATGAGGCTTTGGCCTTGTCTTGCGAGTGTACGACTTCAAGGCTGTGGGACTACCAAGGCAAGGGAAGCACACTAGCTTTGAGAAATACCCTATGCGCAGAGATTCTTTAAGTATATAGAGATATGCAATGTAATAGGTTGCTATGGGCACCTAACATGACCAAGTTCCGGTCTGCCTAAAGGGGCGTGTAATAATACTACTAGCATTGAATAGAACACTCCTTAGGTCTGCCTAAAGGGGGATTTCCCCCCCTCCCCCTTGCAATAATAGAACCCAGAAACAATGGGCCAATGGAACCTCTCTCTTTACTCTCTCTGCTATGTGTCTTCCGAGAGAGTGAGGTCATCCGCCATGTCATGAAAACCAGGAGTGCCTTCCTCGACCAGGAGTGCGTTCCTCGAGTTAGCAATTTAGTTGGCAAATTTCTTAGTTATTACAAATTTCTGCTTTATATCCGAATCATATTGCTAGTCAATCATATCAAGGTGGAGCAAGTATCAGGAGTGCTGACTGTAAAAGGCAAATTTGCGCCTGAAATCGCCTGAAATCCCAGACACCTGAGAGCACCTCAGTAGTGAGATTTACATCTTTTTTTTTTTTACACATCCTTATTTTTTTCTCTGCATGTTTGGGGCCGTATTAAACCATGTGGCGGGCCTCCTCTGGCCCCCGGGCCTCAAGTTTGACACCCGTGTGTATAACTGTGTACCCATTCTAGCTTACACACTTATAGTATGTAGCCTACTGCAAGAAGACGGACAAAAGATGCTTACTACAGTGTCTGTGTCGATGTGTGTGTGCACTAATTGCCTGTGTGTTCCTTTCATTTTACAGTTTTTCTGGATTGGTTTGGCTAATTTCTTGAAACCGAGATGACATTTCTATAAATTTTGGGCCATTTGGCCAAACATTCTTACACTTCTGCACAACAGTTCAGATAACTAGCAAGATGTCATATACCTCCCAAAATAGTTCATTCTTGCATCAGCACTAAACCCTCTCCCACAGAAATAGTCAGTACCATAAAAAGGGCATATATCCTTCTCAATTGCTTTGGCTCATTTGCATTCATTTAGTCATTCTGTCAAAATAAACTGGATGGTTCAGCATAACAACATGGATCCTCATCACTTGCTCATATCACTCCAAACACGGTTTACCCGTGTGTCAAAACTAAATTCCTTCCACAGAATGTCGTTTGAAAAAATGTCAAGAAATTAGCCAAATAACCGAGGAAACTGAAGTATACACGGCTGTAAAATTATTTTCTACAAACTAGTAAAGTTACAATACCATCTGAACACTGTCATGAATTTACTGTTTACAGTTATTAAATTCTAAAATATTATGTCCTTGACTGGTTTGACAATTATGTAGACTACTTTGCATATAATGACTTATGTGTTTTGTGTTTTGGAGAGGGCAACCATTAGACTGAGAATTGCCTAATTCGTTTAGATAAGAAAGGTCAATTTATTTGGAAAATGTGCTAAATGTATGCTCAATGTGTCAACTGTAGGGTACTTGTACATAGCCATCTGCATAGATGTACTAAACAGGGGGACCTAAGGACTGTTCTATTCAATGCTAGGAGTATTATGACGCGCCCCTTTAGGCAGACCGGAACCTGGTCATGTTAGGTGCCCATAGCAACCTATTACGTTGGCATATCTCTATATACTTAAAGAATCTCTGGGGGCGTCAGCTGACCTAATGCTATACAGGGGCACAGTAGGGCACCAAGAGATAATGCGAGCGCACGGGCAAATGCATCTTTTTGCAGGTTGTTGTGTTTTTGTGTGAAAATTTACCGGGGCACAAAAAATCAATATCCAGGCACGTGCCCCTAAGAAACAGGTCTGGCAACGCTCCTGCTCCAAGGCTTCTCTGTGGCATAGGGCTGTAATGATATTGTATCAAACCGAGAAATCGTGATACAAAGAGTCACGATACTGTATCGCGATACAAGGAGGCAGTATCGTGATATGCCCATCAAAAGTTTTGTTACCCATCAGTCCAGAAAACAACCACATGATATGAAGTCTCTATTTTCTACCTATATTCTACCTATAAACTTTCATATTTTTTATTCATAATTTTATTTTGTAATGTTGGTAAATGTGAAATCGTGGGGTGGATCGAAATGTAGGTTAAAAATCGTGATACGAACCGAACCATGAGTGGAGTGTATCGTTACAGCCCTACTGTGGCACTTAACTCATGGCCGCCACACAGATGCTCTTCTTATTAGCCAAATATGCACCCAACACCCGTCATAGTGACTAGTAGTAAGATGTCTTTTCTACCAGCCAAACTGACTCTCTCACTAGCATTTGGCCGGTTAGCGGGTGTTCATTTAGAGTCCTGGGTGTAACCATTCTATCCTACACACTTAGGTACTGCAAGAAGACAGAAGAAGATGCTTACTACAGTGTGTGTGTGTGTGTGTCGATGCATGTGCTGGTGACGCATGTGTGTAAACAACTAATTATGGACATGTTTGTTACTTTAATTTTAAAGAAATGTTAACGTGTGTGTGTGTTATGCACAGGTGGGGTTGTCTCCCCATGTTGTGTCTCAGTGCGCTGGTGGTGGTGTGTGTGTGTGTGTGTGTGTGTGTGTGTGTGGTCTACAGGTGGGGTCGTCTCCTGGCGTTGTGCCTCTCTGCGCGGATGGTGTGTTTGTGTTTGTGTTTATGTGTATGTGTATTATAACCTCTCTCTCTCTCTCTCTGTGTGTGTGTGTGTGTGTTGTCTTCAGGTGGGGCCGTCTCCCGGCGTTGTGTCTCTCTGCGTTGGTGACGTGTGTGTGTGGCGTGGCGGTGGCCTTCGCCAGGAGTGTGTTGGCCTTCTGCCTGCTGCGATTCCCACAAGGCGGCGGCCTGGCCGGAGTATTCCTCTGCTTATACCTGCTGAGTAAGTAGCAGTGCGTGTGTGTGTGTGCGTGCGAGTGTGTGTGTGTGTGTGTGTGCGTG
>NC_085862.1:12368080-12375580 GCF_034702125.1 Engraulis encrasicolus | reverse complement strand
GACATGGCCAGGGGGTTAGTCTCGGGATCAGAGGGTCGCAGGTTCGAATCCAGTGGCTGTAGGAGGAATGGCAGGCCCTGTGATCCTCCAGTACACTACAGCCTCATCCATGGCTGAGGTGCCCTTGAGGCAGGGCACCTAACCCCCACATTGATCCAGGGACTCTGCCCTGTACCCAAAATAACTAAGTCGCTTTGGATAACAGCGTCGGCTAAATGTAGTGTAAAGTCATGTACTGAAAGGCTGTCTCACCCTGAGTGAGGTTTTTGTCTGCTGTCCGCTTCGTAGAAGAGTGAATGCATGCAAATCCTGCTTCCCGAGGCCAGGTGCAGGACAATGGCATACGTACTGTATCTCTCAAGCAGGGCCGTAACGAGACATTTTCAAATACTGATGTCAAGTATTGCATGCTGTACTGCATACTGTACATTTAGAATGCTTCAAACTCTTCAATCAAACTTATGTTTGTTTCCATTAACACATTGACTACCAAGTTACCTTAAAATACGTTTTGCCTCCCAAACGTTGGCTCCCAAACCGTAAAATTACGTTTTTTCATGTTTTTATTGTATTCTGAATCTACACATTCTAATGCACATTCTGTGTGATTTTCGTAATAATGTGATGAACAGAACTGACATAGATCATGAAAACACATACAAAGTCAAAACTCCTACAAAGTCAAAACTCCTACAAAGTCAGGATCTGGATATTTCATCATATGTGCATTTTATTACACACAGTATTTGAGTTTTATTATAGCCAGTCAAACCACTTCCTGATCACGTCACGTCATGTCTCCAGTACTTCCTGGGCTGGAGAATCACAACATAGTTGCCTTGCTAGCTAGCCTATTCTTAAACATATGGAAGGATTAGGAGTTTTGCTGCCATCAGGATATGTGTAAAATGGAAGGTTGTAATGAAAAACAGCATGCAACACAGCAGGAAGTAACCTACTTTTGGGTGAGTACTTTGGCACGTCTACTTTTATCTACAGAACGAAAACTGTCAGTCAGGTGACATTAGCCAGCTAGCATTTCAGATGCTCTGAACTGCCTGACCAGGTGATTTTTGCACCAAAATAGTTTACTTGGAAGCTACTGGAGTTGTTCTTTGGGCGATAAAATGCATTTAGACCCGCAATTTAAACTCGGAGAGTCAGAGCGCACCGGTGACAAAAAAGGCTTTATCTCAGTTCGAATGTTCAAAATCGCTATTTTTACCTAAACCACTGTGCGCTTAAAGTGAAATAACTTCGGAATGGAACAAGCTAGAAACAAACCGTAAAAATATACAGACAGCTGAGGCCTTGAGCTTTCGAACAGGCCCAGACATGTGTCTGTGGGTGGAAGACAAAATATTCGGTGGGTGTTCAAAAAATGACATAAAATGATGAAATTGGCTGGGAGTCTACGGTTGAATTCCAAAAAACGGCTGGTATTGAATGTGTTAATCACTGCCTTGAGGATAAATGGGGGTGGCATATACAGATTGAATTTATCATTGGTTGATCATAGATCGATTTTCATCATGGATAAATGTTACATTTAAAAAAAAAAAATACTGAGGACATTACCTCTGTGTCCTCAATGGTAGTTACGGCCATGCTCTCAAGACAGAGATAGTAGAAGCCTGCACATTGCAACCCTGACTGAAGTTTTAAACCTCAGGTTTTTCTTTTACTTCAGACATGTGAAAGTTTTATCTTTTACCTGACATGTTTCCACGGTATAGCTTCCGTGTTCATCAGAGGGTCACATGGATGTTGATGCGTGACGTGTTATACCATCCAAACATGTCATGGTGAAAGATAAAACTTTTACATGTCGGAAGTATAAGAAAACCCGAAGTTTTACTGTAACAGTGAGACATAATGAATGTCTTATACATGTAAGTGAAGATTTAAACCTTCAGTCTGAGTTTTGTTGTGCGGAATTCTACTCTCTCCGTAGTCAGTTTCACATCATGTCAGTTTCATATCCTTGTTTACACAAGACTCAATTTAATTCTGAATAAAACTCAACTCCACTTTGAAAACATCATGTAAACACTTCACAATTTGGCATTAAATGAAAGTGCAATCGAACTCGATGGAACTGTTGAATTTTGACTTATTAATTAGAAACATTCTGAATTAAAAACATTATGTAAAGGTGGCCATTGCCTGTTTCATGTGGTGTTCCTCTACTCCTTCAGGTTGTTCATGTGGTGTTTCTCTACTCCTTCAGGTTGTTTCATGTGGTGTTCCTCTACTCCTTCAGGTTGTTTCATGTGGTGTTTCTCTACTCCTTCAGGTTGTTTCCTGAGTCACTGCGATGGCTGCTGGCAACTCAGCGCTACGTCCGGGCCAAAGGCCAAATGTACCAGGTAGCACAGGGCAACCACGTCGACACAGAAACGGATGACACCGGCCTCCTTTCAGGTGAGAGGAAGATGCTGTGTGTGTCTGTTTGGGTGTTTTTTTATTCTATGTTTTCATATGTGTCAGGATTGTTTAAATGCTCTGTATGTGATATTGTGACATTTTGAGGTGTATTGTATGCAAAAACTATACATACTGTACCTATTGAGGCAATGGTGTTTCTTTTTGCTCAGACATCAGGTTGTAAAACAACAGATAATGTCCATACATTAATTAGTAACTGGCAATTAATGTACTGCAATGAATATGCTTCTTAAGCCCTATTCCGACGGGACTAAAATAATAATAACTGGGATATTTAGTCCCGTCCGAACGCGCCATGTCAGTAAGGATAGGGGAGTATGTCGGGTAAACTTCACCGTAAGTTTCACCTCCTGTAAAACGGTCCGGAGGAATTACCCTTGGTATTACTAATCCCATCTGAGCATGTACACTGTTTTTTCTTGTGAGTGAATTCTATTGTTTTTCTCTTGCTTGTTTTTCTGTGTTAGTGTCATGTGTCCTATGTGTTTTATGTGTTTTATGATGCTGCAACCTCCCTGTCTCCAAAGCAAATTTCTCCTTCGTGGAGACTAATAAAGAAACCTAACCTAACCTAACCTAACCTAACCATCCGAATGCGACCCTATGTAAAGATGTCTGGTTAAGTGCACGAAACACACATTATAGCCAATCTCATTATAGCAAACATCACAGCCTTGCAGTAAACCGTTAGTTTTGTTTTAGGGAGTTGTTCCAAACTGTGTTCGCTGTCAAAATCAGTCAGCATGGTCAAACGCCCTCTCCAAATGAAAGGACACGCATGCTGACGCATATGAATGGATTTTGATGGGTTAGTAAACCAACAGGCAATTATTAGAATTGTTCCATGGGACCAAATGCCTCCATGAATGCGCAATAATGTGCTCAAAAATGAATAATATATTGTGGAGTTGGCACGCGCATGACAACAAGTGCAGTCACAGGTGCGTGATGGGTGAGCGGTTAGGGCGTCAGACTTGCATCCCAGAGGTTGCCGGTTCGACTCCCGACCCGCCAGGTTGGTGGGGGGAGTAATCAACCAGTGCTCTCCCCCATCCTCCTCCATGACTGAGGTACCCTGAGCATGGTACCGTCCCACCGCACTGCTCCCCATGGGGCGCCACTGAGGGCTGCCCCCTTGCACGGGTGAGGCATAAATGCAATTTTGTCGTGTGCAGTGTGCAGTGTTCACTTGTGTGCTGTGGAGTGCTGTGTCACAATGACAATGGTAGTTGGAGTTTCCCAATGGGCTTTCACTTTCAGTAACCCCTCCTAGGCCTACTTTCTGTTCGTTTACTGAGATATTTCAATCCAGTTCGAATCGGCCATATCTATTACTGACGTCCTGAGATAAAAATCACATTTCCCCATGTCCATACATAAAACTAGTCCCGTCGGAATTGGGCTTTAGATAATCCACTAAAAACAAAGAAAAATCATTTCATCCGTACAATAGCGGCTTTATCAGTGGTTGCACCACACTGATATGTGCTACCACTAAAATGCCATTGACCCACCTACTGAGTGTGACGGGTTTTTTTTCTGTTGGACTCTGTTGGAAGTGTAGAGAGTCCTTGTAGAGGATTAACTAGGTGATGACACGGCTCTGCTGGGCTAATGCGTACACTGCGCTTTAACACTTTGAACATGCAGCCGTTGGTCCCACAGCGTTGTTAAAGGAACAGTCCAGCTCTTTTCAGGAAATTGCTCATGTATGTAGTTAAGCCATGGTAAAATATGAGAATACATATGATTTTTTTTCTCTGAATGTTTGCATTGCCTAGTTAAACAGCATATCCATAATAAGCGTTTGGGCTTCCGCACATAGGCTCCGACAAAGTGCTGCGCACGGCTCCGCAGAAGTTCGATTTCATTATTTTCAATAGAACCCCGCACACTGGCGCCGATGTCCGCGGACATTCGCCGATGTCGGATAGCAATTAGAGACAAGTTCTATTTTGTCGGCGCCGCCCATTGACTATCAATGCTATGTTCGTGTGAAATTGGTTTTGGGGGTCCGAATTCTGTCGGAAGCGAAAGTGCACCGCAGTGCTGTCGGAGCCTATGTGCGGCTGACTTAGGGGTGTAAGTCACAGCCTCCATGAAAATACGATTCAATATCGATATCTTACACTGTGTGCAGAATTATTAGGCAAACATGTTTTTTCACCATATTGTCCATTTTATGCGTATTTTCCGCCACCAACCTTTATGAACATGAAAACCTATTGGATTTAAGCATTCCAGATCATTCATATGTGTATAATAAGATGGGGTGTGATCAAAGGAGCCCAACACCCAATATCCGGTGTGCATAATTATTAGGCAACTTTGCTTTCTTCTGGGAAAATGGGCCACAAATTAGATCTAACAAACTGAAAAGTCTATAAACAATTTTGAAGTCTTCCAGAGGGATGTGGCTCTCTTGAAATTGGCAAGACGTTGGTCACGTTAGCACAGAAGTATCAAATGCACCGTTACAAAGTCATCAGTCCACATGAAATGTCACTGCCAAAATTTGAGAAGAATTTAAGGTGAAACTACAAGAAAAGAGTTACCCTGCAGTGCTGTCATATTCCAGAATGCAAACTTACATCAGGTGTCCAGAATAACAGGTTGTTGAGCACTCGGAGACATAGCAAAGGTAAGAAGGGATGACACCAGACAACAATTTAACAAGTTAATTAAGTCAAGACTGGGTCAAGAAATACCATAGGACAGAGTTTTCAAAGGTATTATGGACTGGTGAAAGTGACTATTGACCGACATGGTGGATGAGCCCATAGCTGGATCTGTGAGGGAAAAGTTTGCAACTTTCAAGAAGACAATAGTATTTATGCAGTATTCTGCTGGCATTTGAGTAGAACTCAGGAACTCATCTGAGTGTGCACATTACCGATCTAGCCATGGGCTCATCGATCTGATCCATTAACAGTCACTTTCACAAGTTCATAAAACCATTGACAAAATTGTCTTAAGACCTTTCTTGACCCAGTGTTGACTTAAGTTTCTTGTTGAGTGGTCTTCAGGTTTCAACCTGTTTTACCTTGGTCATGTCTCTGAGTGCTGAATAAAATGTTCTCCTGGACACTCGATGTAGGTTTCAGTTCTGGAATATAACAGCACTGCAGGGTAATATTTTTTTGGTAGTTTGACCTTCAATTCTTCTCAATCCGGCAGTTACTTTGTGAGCACAATGCATGTGACACCGATGGCTTTGTAACGGTGCATTAGATGGATATGACCAATATCTGGGCAATTTCAAGACAGCCACATCCCTCTGGAAGACTTCAAAATTGTTTATAGACTTTTCAGAGTTTGTTAGATCTCTTTTGTGGCCCATTTTCCCAGGGGAAAACAATGTTGCCTAATAATTATGCACACCTGATATAGGGTATTGGGCTCCTTCGATCACGCCATCTCTTAATATACAAATATGCATGACCTGGAATGCTTAAATCCAATAGGTGTTCATGTCCATAGAGGTTGGTGGCGGAAAATATTCATAAAATGGACAATATGGTCAAAAAGCATGTTTGCCTAATAATTCTGCACACAGTGTATTATTCAATGCGATGCGATTTGATTATTTGCGATACTTAAAGGGACACTGTGTGAGATTTTTAGTTGTTTATTTCCAGAATTCATGCTGCTCATTCACTAATGTTACCTTTTTCATGAATACTTACCACCAGCATCAAATTGTAAGTATTCATTATGACTGGAAAAATTGCACTTTTCATACATGAAAAGGGGGATCTTCTCCATGGTCCGCCATTTTGAATTTCCAAAAGTAGCCATTTTTAGCTGCGAAAATGACTGTACTTGGACCAAACTAGAAAATATTTGTTTAATACTTAGTAAACGTTCATGTAAATATAAAATTTGGCAATAGGCAGCCCAATTTCAATAAGCAGCATAGTTGCAGTACCTTTTTGACCATTTCCTGCACAGTGTCCCTTTAAGAATGCCCCACAATATGATACAATACGATTCAATTTGACTTTTTTCCAATTACTTTTCCACCTCTATTATGTTATGAAACTAGGGCATTGGGCAGGGGCCCGCGATTCAATTATTTACGATACGATGCGATTCGATTCAATCGTCAGATTATATTGCAATATATCGATACATTTCGAATATTATTTACACCCCTGCTAAGCAGTGGAAGTCTATTGTACCACACAAAACATCATCAAATATATGTGTAAACCTCTTTAAAATTGATGTAAAATCCAACAGAGTGCAAAACGACTATTTATAATTCCGTCGAGTGATCACTTGTGGCTTGATGCTAATGGTCCTATTCACTTCCCGTGATTATGCTAAACTATGCTAATAATTCTAATGCTAATTAATCTAAGTAATGAACACACTGAGAAGAAAATTATTGGCACATTCATGTTTAACACTAAAAAAATGGAGATATATGAAAAATCAAAAAAGGGCGGACTGTTCCTTTAATAGTACAGTGCCAGACTGCACTTTTCATGCTATAACCTTTATTGCCAGACTACACCAGCATGCGTTTCCACAGTTGTCATCAAGGACAGTTACCACATGGTTTAAAATGGCAGAAATATTATTGTGTCTTTTTTCTAGGTTTACTTAAATGTTCAGTCGTAACACATGGGTTAAGCACTGACTGACTAAAGTGTGTGTGTGTGTGTGTATGTGTGTGTGTGTGTGTATGTGTGTGTGTGTGTGTGGGTGTGGGTGTGTGTGTGTGTGTGTGTGTGTGTGTCTTGCAGCCCTGGAGGCTGAGTTGCAGCAGACGCCTCAGAGCTCTTGCGTCCTGGAGATCGTGCACACCAGGAACATGTGGAAGAACATCCTCGTACTATGTGTCAACTCGTAAGTGTGTTTTAAACATGCTGTGTGTGTTTTTGTACTGCATAAGGCTCTTGTGGGTGAGCAGTTAAGCTGCCATGGTTTCCAGGTTTCTTTCCCCCATCCTCCTCCATGACTGAGGTATCCTGATCATGGTACCCATCATGCCACACTGCTCCCTTGGGGCGCCGTTTGGGGCTGCCCCTGGCATGGGTGAGGCAT
>NC_085862.1:12333080-12363080 GCF_034702125.1 Engraulis encrasicolus | reverse complement strand
TGTTGTGGTCCACTGCTCCAGTGTTCCCCTTGCAGGTTGTATTTCTCCAGTGATGGACAGTCTGGTGCCACATATTCCAAACGACTTTTACCTGTCTAATTCAGCTAAGTGATTGGATGGTAGAATGATCACCTGGTGGAATTGAACAGGTAATAAAACGATATCATTTTGAATATGGAGCAATGGTTTGAAACTAATGACTCCATTTTGCCCATCACTGTATTTCTCCAGCATTAACTGTGAATAGCCGGTGCCTGCCCAGTGCCCATATTTCCTATGAGGCTGCACTGTGAATCATAATGCATGCTTTATCGGAATAATTGGTTCGATTGTAGCTTTGTCCATTGGCATTTGAAATCGGCTTGGAGTGGAAGCGATAGCTAGGATGATTGAAGCAGGCCTCTAATTTAAGACTCGCCAACTGGTAAAATGCTGGTGAAAATTCAGTTTGGCCGGTAGAAAAGAAAGCTTACCAGCCATGTTGACCATTAGTGTTTGGCTTAACAACTTCCAACCATTTCGGCTTTTGTATATATGTACAATTTTTTTACAAACTTTTTACAGACCATGTAATGCTTACCTGAACAAGGAGTTTCAGCTGTAACTTACACACTTGCGTGTGAAGTGTGGCGTCTAATTCCACTTAATTTAATAAACACCGTAAGTCGGTCTGCACACAAGTGTCAGCTGAATCTGTCTGCTGAAGTAGTGTTACTTCCTACGAGGCATCTCAGCTGCTATTTGTGTTTGTATTGTTTGTATTGTATTTGCATTGTATTGTATTGTATTGTATTGTATTTGCATTGTATTGTATTGTATGGTATTGACTGATTAGGGCCATTAGGGATCTTTGTGTGCAAGGCTATAAATTCATTTTTTCACTAGTAGCCAATTTGGATAGTAGCTTAAATGTTAAATCTTACTATCTACTTTGACCAGTAGAGTGTGTGTGCGTGTGTGCGTGTGTGCGTGTGTGTGTGTGGCTGGTAAGATTTATTTTCTGCCAGCCAAACTGAGTTTTCACTGGCATTTGACCAGTTGCTGGTTGTTAATTTAGAGGCCTTTTTGTATGCATCTGGATGTTGAGAGGCCACTAGCATTGAAAGATCAAAATGGATTCTTTGTTCAGCTACCTACCTACCACCCTTGAGTGTACTACAATGTGCAATAATGTGTATTAGGTTTTTGTGTATGTTTGTGTACTTGTCATCTCGGCTCCTATTTGTATGTGTGTATTGACTATAGGGCCATTGGGGATCGTTGTGTAGATCTGGATGTTAAGAGGCCACTAGTAGTGCATTCAGGCCGACTGAGAACCGTGCTGGAGCCCGTTCCCGCACCTAATCGCGAACCGGCCGTCGTGTTCACGCCACAGACATTTGCGTTCGCGAACCGGAAAATTGGTTCGCAATGCGAACCGCAAAATACTAGGTTTTTCTCTGCAAACCGTGACGACAGCGCGTCCGTCAGCAGGTTCATCCGGGTAACACAGTCACGTGCAGAAAAAGTTCAGAGCCCGGTATGAACACAGGCGGTTCGCAGACAAACACTTTAGTCCCGAACGTAACTGGTGCGAGCACCGACACCGGCTCCGTTCTGGTCGGCCTGAAAGCCCTATAGTTGGAAAAGGAGAAAGATCAAAATGGGGTTCTTAGTTCAGCTACATGCCCATCACCCGTTTGTGTACTATATGCGTCATAGACATCAAGCGTCCCACTAAACCGCACAGCAGGGAGCAGGAGCTGTTTCTGGACTTAATTCATTGTAAGTCCCTCTGGATAAGAATGGACCGTTGGATGAATGCTTTAAAGAAACATTGAACTGAGTTTGTTTTGCCTGATGGTTTGTGTTGCTGCGAGTGTAGTGTGTAGCAGCTAATCAGTTGCTAGTTGGTATTGGTTTGACTGCTGTTTGTTTACCTTTTAAGGATCTGTGCATGGATCTGAGAGCCACTTGCCATCAAAGGTCAACATGGATCTTGATTGAACCTGTGCTCTTTTGTTTTTGTGTTTGTCATGGAAGCTGCCATATGAAGGTTGTGTCTGTGATTATTCTCCTTCAATCAGGTCATGGCGGTCAAAGAACATAGATCAGATTAATGGTGTTCAAAGTGCATACAAAAGCTGTCTACTGAACAAACATTCAAATACATTACATGCAGTGGCGTGCACAGACGTTTTGGGGGGGGCTCCGTAGGGGCCCTCAATTGTCATACCAGTCGCAGTACACACACAAAAAAATGGGCTGGATCTTAAATTGTCACTTATGTCAAGTAATCAAAGATGTATATTAGACAAAAGAATAAAATCGCACCAAAACATGTCTATATAATCAGTCCCACCAGGAAATCGCGGGCATTTTCTCAAAAAATCGCGGTAGGAATTGCCAGATGGTGCACGAGGATTTCCAGAAAATCGCGATAAAAGTTGCGGAGCTTCTTACTGTGTTGTTGCGATTTTGTTGCGGCATGAAGTGAAAGGTGCGATTTTTGTTGCGATTTTTAATGTGTTTCCCCACGCTTGAAAGTAAAGGACACTGCCACATTCCAGTCCTCTGGTGTTTTTATATTATTTCCATTTTTATATTATAATTTTGGTTCTTAGGCAAAGCAGGGAAGCTGCCAGGGCGAGTTTTTAGCCAGAATGTCGTCGTGAAAAGTTCCATCTCTTTCATGCTGCCATTACGACACCCTTCATTACGCTGTTTATGGCCGTTTGACTCTGTTTTAAATGTCATTACCGTTTCAAATTGTAAGCATACAAACTTCGTATCATGTCGATATCCATTCCTGACTTAAAAAAGTGGATACATAATTAACTATAAGTAGGCGGGCGGAATTGGGCATGTCCACCCTGAAGAGGCTGCGCGACAGGAACTCTTGTGACTGAAATCCTGGTTAATGTGAGTCGTCTGCTACACATAGCCTGCCTGTGTCGGCGTTTAATTTTCAAGCTTGTCAAAAGCAACACAAATAAAAGCAGAGGGGTCGCTTTCGAAAGAAGGCATAGCCTAGGTTTTTTTTTTGTTCTCCCGCGCTGTCAGCCGGCTTTAAATTAACGGCTGATGATCATCATTCAATGTTCACAGATTTCCTTTTGTGAAGGGTGCTTGCTGAATAATGCTCAGAAATTATATTAATTTTGGTGCTCTTGTGAATATAAAAGACGACGACATTGTTATCTATAAAACACCACGTCGCCTGCAGAACGGAGGTCTCAGCTGTCAATCAATAGCCTACCGTCAATCGCACAAGGAATAGAGAAGGAGAGGGAGAGACAGAACGTAGTTTTCCAATACCCCCACAGCTTTCCAACGTGTCTGCTCTGGTTTTATTCATGTTCAGAGTTCCTTGTCCGTTTGACCGCGCCAGGTTAAACGAAAGTGATTTCACGACACGGTCACCACGGTCACCAAGTGCTCGTATCCAGCCATAGCCCAATTTGCGCGAAAGAGATTACTATATCGGCCAGGCACGCACGCAGCATTCACAATGAAGGATGGAAATTACTGCTTTGTTGTGGACAAGGCATTTGCGCATCTCAATTCGGAGGGAAAATGTTGCCTTCTGTATGCGCACAAGTCAAACACCAAAGTGGTCCAGCAGGTGGACCGCTTTAGAAAAAAGAAAACACATCTTGTTGTAGGAGCCCTATATTTGGCGTAATGTAGATGACTGTCATGAAGTGTTAATTATATATTTATGTAGGCCTACCACATTTTAAAAATGTAGGCCTATTGGTTATGCCAGACTAGTCATACATTTTCCCTCCTGTGACCATGCGAGCAGACGCGCAATGAGAACATGGCGTTTCCTACATTCGTATTTATTAGTTTTTTCCCCCTCACCGACAACTTTGTACATGCAAGTGCTGGGACTGATTGATGGGTTACTTTTTTATAGTATTTTTTATTGTATTATCCTTTTTGAAAGGAAGTTTGCCGACGTCAGTGAAGTCAGCGCAACATGGATTGGTTCAAAGTGTTCAAAGTTGCGGGAAATCGCGGTGATTGGTTAAAGTTGCGCGCTCTCGCGCAGAATTCGTGGGAATTCATTGAAGTTGCGAAAAACGACGCGATCGCAACATCGCGATTTCCTTGGGGGACTGTATAATGTCTTTTGAGGGCCCCATGTTCATATTTCGCCTAGGGCCCCAAAATCGCTAGATCCGTCTCTGCATGCAGCCTCCAATGGACTGCAAGGACTGCCACATGCATAAGGCATACAGGGTAGAGTGTGACATGCTATGGCTTTGCTGATGGCCTAAAAGAGATGTGATTCAAGTGTCAAGAATTTGTTGTCCTTGTCAAAGAACAACGAACTTTGGATCAGAGCGTCACCACCAGCATCACTGTGTAAGACACACAGTACCAATTTCCATGGTATGAAATGTTAAGTGCCATCCCATAAATAAATGACCCCAAACCCATAAATAACCCAGTGTAAGCATCTAGCCAGTGCAAATGCACATTTAGCCAGTATAAACAGATTGTATTACATTGTGCATTTAGCTGACGCTTTCATCCAAAGCAACTTGGGAGTACAATTATGACGAGGTATATTGGGTACAACCTGGAGTAGTGTTGTGCCTGATGCCTTTCTCAAGAGCACTTCGGTCATTGTTGAACATTTAGGGAAGCACCTTCTTCTTAGCGGCAATGATGATATTGAAACCTGCAACCCCAAAGACCACCTGGCCACAAATGCCCCAACTGTACACTATTAGGGCTTTCAGGCCGACCAGAACGGAGCCCGTGTCGGTGCCCGCACCAGTTACGTTCAGCACTAATGTGCTGGTCTGTGAACTGCCCGTGTTCATACCGGGCTCTGAACTTTTTCCGCGCGTGACTGTGGTGCCCGGATGAACCTGCTGACGGCCACGCTGTCGTCACGGTTCGCAGAGAAAACCTACTATTTTGCGGTTCGCACTGCGAACCAACTTTCCAGTTCACGAACGCAAATATCTATGGCGTGAACACGACGGCCGGTTCACGACTAGGTGCGGGAATGGGCTCCAGCACAGTTCTCAGTCGGCCTGGACGCGCTATATGTGCAAAAAGATTGCTACTACCTTATTGTCCATTTTATACACATTTTCTAACTCCAACCTGCATGAACATGGAAACTGGATTGAAGCATCCTGGGTAATTCACATCATTGACAAAGCGTGTGCTGTGTGTCATTTCCTTCTTCTTATAATGTACAGGGTTCTAAATGCTCTCTCTCTCTCTCTCTCTCTCTCTCTCTCTCTCTCTCTCTCTCTCTCTCTCTCTCTCTCTCTCTCTCTCTCTCTCTCTCTCTCTCTCTCTCTGTCTCTCCACTTCTCCTCCAGGCTGGCGAGTAGTGGTATGGGCCAGTGTTTTGCGCGTGTGGTGTGTGGCATCTCCTTCTCGGCGGTGCACTACCTGGTGCTGGTGGGCATCGCTATGGGCGGCTGCGCGATGCTGGCCACGGTCGTCGTGGTGATGGGCAGGAGGGGGGCGCAGCTCTCGTTCATGATCGTCACCGCACTCGCATCACTCCTGCAACTCGGGCTGCTCAACTGTGAGTCTGTAAACACGCACACACACACACACATACACGCACAGACACACACGCGCACACACACACACACACTCATGAAGATCATCGCTACTGCAACTCGGTCTGCTCAACTGTGAGTCTGTGAACACGGACGCACGCACGCACGCACACACACGCACGCACACACGCACACGCACACACACACACACACACACACACACACGCACACATTCATGATCATCCCTACTGCAACTCGTCCTGCTCAACTGTTAGTCTCTGAGCACACACACACACACTCATGATCATCTGAAACTCAGGCTGCTCAACACACACAACACAACACACATACCGATAAAGACAGACACACACCTCTTATGTGTATGGGTATACACACACACACACACACACACACACACACACACACACACACACACACACACACACACACACACACACACACACACACACACACACACACACACACACACACACAGCCTCACATGAGTGTCACTGCCACCGCCCTACTCTACTGTGAGTCTGTCTAATATACACAAATGCAGGGAACATACACGCACACGCACACATGCATGCATACTGTAGGTGTGTAAGGCCATCGTTGTGTGTGTGTGCATGCATGTTCACACACAGAGGCACAAATGCATTCATATAAAATACACACACACACAAACACACACATGCAGACATGCACAAACTTGCCACACATTGCTCAAACAATATTGATAATGGCACATTTTACTGACTGTAATATGATACATGCCCAATATTAAATCTCCTACACACACACACACACACACACACACACACACACACACACACACACACACACACACACCCAGGTGAAAAACCCATATACTTAAAGTGTACTTTTTTTGACCGTACTTAGTACAAAGTGTACTATTTTCGGCGATTTAAAGTGCGCTTCATTGCACTATTAGTGCGCTGAAGCACTACTAAAGCAGTACTTCAGCACACTTGCAGCACACTGAGGATGCTAAATTGGCACCGCTTTTGGACAACTTTAAGTGCACTACAAGCATACTTTTGAAAGTATGCTCCAAACACGCTTTTCATGCATTCGTATGGCATTAATAGTGTGCTTGAGTACACTTCTATAACATTTTATTGTTACTAGAAGTTCAATAAAAGTATATTAACTTCATGCTTCTTTGGACAACATTGGAACATTTTAAGTATGTAAAAAGTATATCATATTAAGTATTGTAAATATATAACAGGTATGCTTGAAGTGTATTTACATTACTCTCCCAAGTACATGAAATAATAATGTTATATTACAATCCATGCTGGTTCTCAGAACTTGCACCTTTCGCACATCCACAGTCACAGTAGTGTTACAGTATACATGCCTAGCATGCCTGACATTTACAATCATTGCATTGTTACAGAGATTTCAGGTACACATTTCATTTTCTTTCAATCTTGACCCTCCTTCCTGCAATTGATCACTTAGATTAATGATTAAGGATGACACTGCAATCATTGGTTGAACAATTATTTCCAACTTACCTCCAACAATGACATGGTAGGAAGTGTGAGCCTATATATACCAGAACATATACGTGACCATCATAATGACGGTGGGAACATGGTCATTTTTTGTGTACCACTTTAAAATTTAAAAACCCCTACAATAAACACAGAATATAACAATGAGTAATATTTTCATGCAAACCAAAAATATTCCTTCAGAATTAATGGCTTTCTGTTTGAGAAATTTACCTCCAAGAAGTGCATTGTATGATGGGACATGCATGATGGTGCATTATGGGTTACACGGGGTGACAATTGAGGCCCAAGTGAACCGAAAACTAGATGTCATTCATTCCCAATGTAATGCACCTGGAGCATGATTAGGATAATGGAGCGCAGGTGAGGAGGATGGAGGTGATTGGTGCACGTGGGTTGGTGAGCAGAGTTTTAAACAGCAAGAAACTAGACTGTGAGGAGGAAGCCGCAAGGAGATATGACTGCGAGAATGCCATCTTGAGGGGCAGGGGCGGTTTTAGGAAATCTGAGGCCCTGGGCAAGAAACAATTTTGAGGCCCCCTTTAAATGATTAATTAATAATCGATGATGTATGCAGGCAGTGGCATAACAACGGAACCCATAAGCAAGATTATCTAGGTGGGCCCCACATTCAATCAATATTTATATAGCACATTATCATACACAACTGTCATTCAATGTGAGAAAGAGAAGAGAGAAAAATATATTGCTATAGATAGTAGATAACTATCACCAAAGGCAGATGAAAACAAAGCTGTTGGGGCAGGTCTTATTTGGACATCTAGCTGGCCCCAGCAGGCAGCATATGACTATGCCATTTCACTTGATTTGACCCTAGACACTACCAGAGAAGACCTAAGGCATCTAAGGATGATATTGCTCAAGCACATCCACAATAGCCTATATTTAGGTTCCAAGGCATTTAGTGACTTTAAGACTATCAGGACTACTTTAAACTAAATTCTCAAAACAAAACAAAAAACCCTCACTGGTAGCCAGTGAAATGACCAAATACTGGAGTGTTGTGATCTCTTTTGCTATTTAGAATTCTAGCAGCAACATGTGGATAAGTTGCACCTGCCTGAGTGACTTTTACAATAGCCAACTCTGCATGTAATAAAAGCAGAGATTAATTTCTCCTTAAGGTGACAAATGATTTAGTTACAGGGATTAAAGCAAAAAAAAGTTATCTGACTGAACTTTTTTTACCGGTTAGGCACCCGATCGAGTATCACTCCGTAACCCTACGAAAACCAATATAGCCAGGCTCTGCCCTCATGACGAAACATACATGCGAGGAATGGTGCCAGAGCCAACGGCATAGGCAGACTGGGCAGTCGCCTAGAGCAGAATAGGCCTATGTCTTGAGGGCGCCAGTAATACCAAAAAGTGCCACAAAATCAGAACTTCAACCAACATAAATCTTTACACTTCACATGAACAATGAATATTCATTATACACTCAGTAGACCTATATAGACTCAGTATGAGTGTACCTGTAGGTACTAGATCAGATGTGCTCAATCAGATGTAGGCCTACAATGCTATGTTTACAGATGACAATTTTGTGCTCAATCAGATGTAGGCCTACAATGCTATGTTTACAGATGCCAATTTCTAAATACAAAAAAAGGAAAGAGGGCGGCAGGCCTAGGCCGCTCACCAGATTGACTAGAACTGGCCGAGAATGGAGGGATAATGGATACTATATCAGACTGCAAAGATTGAACTGAAATTTGGGGCATGTTTTGGTTATTTCCTCTTATTTCTACCCATTGTTTATGAATTGTTCACAACATCATGCAGAATGGATTCACAATGAATGCTGCTTCAAAATGGTAGCTGATCTCACAGAATTATTGACTTGGAATTGCAATGTGTTGATACAGTGAGTGATCCCATTATGGGGTTTTTTGTTGTAGTAGTAGGCTATATTTTGTCTTTCACATTAGAATGGGCAAGCACTGTTCTGGTGAAAGCACTGGTGCGCATTGCTTGCAGTTGTATTTCTGACATTTAAAAAGCCCTGATCATAGCAATCAGAGGGAGAAAACTAGCTTTAATTATTTGTATGTTTTTCACCCTTCGGCCTTTTTCAGTATTCATCCTGTTACAAATAACTTGTTGACGTTTACAAACAGGGTGCGGTATGTCTACCTCTGTGTTCTACCGTTTTGAAAACTACTGGCTACTTTTTTGCTTCTCGATGTGCGGTGCCAAGCACACGCTTACCATTGATTTAAAAAACGTCGCCGATTCTTCCTATGCGCACGTGTTCTACAAGCTGACAGGACGCAGCAGACACGACAGTCACAGACATACGTCTGTCGTTTACAAAAGTAACACACTTTCCCAAGCTTGTCGCGCAGCTTTCCACTCAAATCAAGGCAAATCACCCACCCATCAGTCCTGAGGGCGCAGTGCGCAAATAGGCTAACTGAACTCAAACGAAACGCATAGTCCGAGAAGATGGTCACAGACGTTGAGCCACTCAAAAACAAGCGCACACACAACTGTTGCTGCTGCACACTATTCCAGTTAGCAGAAATAGCGTCACACAGTAACCAGCCTTGAAAGTGAAACAAACGTCGAAACGGCATTTATCGACCATGAGTCCACCCATCAGAACACTGCTTCCCAGAACAAGACGTGGCATAAATTGGCTCTGCCAGGGATAGCCTATCCGTGACCCAAATGCAACCCATTTTTAACTTATTTCTTGAATATATATATCGGCAACAACAAAGTTAATCTGCTATGAGTACAGATGAGACTGAATTATCCGTTGTCAAAAAGACAACTAGCTCTACACGCAGCCAGTCAAACGCGCTAAACTTTGAGGATGAAACGCATGGTAGGCTATCCTAGTTAGCTGCCATAGTCGTCCCATTGGGGCTATGAATAATGCTAGTAAGAGTCACAATGCTTAAAAGGCAAACCCTTCATGAAAAGGACATCATACGCAGTCGAAGTAAACTATTCATTTTTTTTCTTTCTAAATATCTGCCACGGCAGGTGCAATGATATGAAAACGTCACTACACTTTATACATTGTATTACAATAGTTTTCTTTTCTGCCATCAGCAACAATGTTACTTATTTTTTTAATCTCTCGCGTTGCGCTGCCACAGAATTGTTGACCGCTCGTGTACTTTTTTTTGGAACACGGAAGAACAGGGGATGACCCAAAACTAGGCTACTGATGAGTGAATGTTGTATCACACCGCCAATGGTGGAGTAGCCCAACTACATCCACACCTCTCGTCCCCTTCTCATGACCAGGAGTGCTGTCGATTTGAGTTCAGTTGGAAAGTAAAAATTGTAAATTAATTGACATAAATTATACGGACGGAAATCCGTCCAAACGAAAATCCAGTTGACGGAATTCCGTCGTAGCGACGGAAAACTTTAATCCCTGTGGTTATGCTGTTGATGTGAGCATTCAGCCTGCAACACGTGAGAAATAGCCAGGATAGACCCACACTCGTTCCATAAATGGGAAAAGAAGATAGAATGAGACAATTCGCGGTAGAGGGTTGATTACAAAAGAAAACTTAAAAAAAAAATGGTGATGCTCCCCTTCAACTAAACATAGCCCATAGCACAACACACCGATGAAAACACAGTCACGAGTCGACACACCACGGTGCACCATAACGCACACTGCACTCTTGAGACAGTTAACACCCAATACAGAGGAAACGGTGACTGAAGTAGACACTATTGTGTTTCAGAAACCGAAATTAGGCAACAAACGAGAAACAACAGGCACCTTGTGCCAACTGCGCGTGCACACATCTGTTGAATAGTTAACAAGTCCCCTCTCTAGTTCTAACTAATAACTATATCGCTCACAACTCTGAAGTAACCCAGCTTGCTGCGTGACGTGATATAACAGCTAGACTACAATAACAAAACTTCCGTCATGCTAACCAGAAATAAATGCAGCGAACCGACATTAGAGCTATCAACTTTTGACTATAGTTACACCGAATGACAACAATGCGTGAAGTATGTCATGATACGGTATCAAAATTGTGCTGCGGCGGACATCATGATTGAAAGGAATAAACCCCTACCGTGCCTTCTTTGTAGCTTCTGTACAATATCCATTATGTTCATGCTAGCACTGGCGATTGAAGGGACTTGGTCATTTTACAATTCTGTCTCTGAAGTAAAGGAGCGCGGAGCACAAAGTAACGCAGGGCAATTTGTAACACGGTCTTTTTATCAAGATGCACAAATCATGTTCTGCCTACATCCATAAACAAGGTCAAGAAGGCATGCTACAACATAGGCAAACGACTGAGTTTTCACTGACAACCATGACTTAATGTGGCTTATTATCATGAAAGGACAAGCTCCCCGAATCAGCTCTCTAGGGCAGGCTGACATTAGAAATAACGGTAGAACATTGCCGATGCAACTGGCGCTCTCTCCAAACAGCCAGACAGGCTACTACCGGTAGGCTATAATGTATCCCACAATGCAAGGCCGCAATGTACAAAAATAAATCAAAGAAAATTCACATAAATATCGTTCTTTTATGGTCTTCATTTATATTTGAAACATTTATTTGTATAATTCTACCACCCATGTGACCTACAGTTGCTAAAAGTAGGCCTAGCCTACTATTCATTTTCTTGTGGCATAATGTTGAGTTCAAATTTAAGTCCCACCGTCGTGCTGAAGTGTGGCACTAGCTATATACAAGATGCCATTATTAAGCATTACATTATGTGATGACAGTGCAAGAGCCTTGAATTTGCACAAAGACTTGTACTTTAAGTCGCGCAGGAACCGTTACATTGACCTGAGGGGCCCCGTGCTGTAATGTAAGGCCCCGAGAGCCCGAATGCTCATTCCAGGTGGAATTGATGTGGGGGACGACGGGGCCCCTAAAAGTCCGGGGCCCCGGGCAATTGCCCGACCTTGCCCAATGGTAGAACCGTCCCTGTGCATGAGGGGAGAGAGAGGTGAGAGTGGAGCGGCAAGATGGGAGACGTCGGACACCGGTAACCGGACAGAGCCAGAGCCAGAGGGACGAGAAGTTGGATGAGAAGTGGACGCGATCCTTTGGATCAGAAGGCAAACTGGCAGCTCGGAGGAGAGCGCGACTGGCATAGTGCCCAGAAGGAGTCCGCAATCAGAGTGACGGCCAGGTGAACCTGCCTCGATGGAAAGGGGTGAGACGACATGCACCCCACCGTGAAGATGAGTGACTCGTATTCGCCTGGTTACTGTGGCCCCCGTGAGTGCGCCTCTCTCTCTCGCTCTCTCTCGCTCTCTCTTTTCCTCTCGCTCGCACCCAAGACTGCTGAAGACCAACCAGCTATTCCGGGCCTACGCAGAAGAACTCCCATCGCTTCTCATCACCGCCAGCTGCTCCCGATTGAACGTGTGTGCCATGCCCCCGTTGCAGTGTAATTCACCTCGCAACCCCCGCACGGATGGACTTGGTGGCTGGACTGTCCAAGCATTCCATTGGAGACTTCAGACTTGGGCGTGGGTGGGTTCCCCCGTGGGTAATGGACAGAGACAACTAGGCCTACCCCTTTGACTTTTAATCCAGTGGTGGTAAATAAATAGAACGAAAACTGGAACTTGTGTCTTGGTTTTTGGTGTTGTGCAGTGAACTCCCAGGGTAGTAGAATCAAAGTGGGCGCGGCCAGCAAACGCGCGCCCCACCTGTGACATAAGCACACTTTGAAGATATTTGGGTGAAGTACAATCATGGTGCACTTAGAAAAAGTGTACTTGCAATATGTTAAAACGATTTACTTTAAAGCGCACTATAGAAAATCACACTTCAAAGACATTTGGGTGAAGTGTAATCATATTGCACTTTAAAAAAGTACAATTGCAATATGTTATTAAAAAATACACTTTTAGTAAGTTCACTATTAGAACACTATTAGTATATTCCTCTAAATACACTTTAGCCAAACATCTTTTAAGTCCAATTGAAGTATGGTTCGCTAAGTGTACTTTCTTTGAGAGCAACTTAATTACATCTAATTTTAAGTACACTTTAAATAAGCATATTGTAAACATACTTTTTCTTAGCACAAAAAGCACGAGTGCACTTTTAACATGCTAAGTACACTTCAGTCATGCTTTTATTGTACTAAATTGAACCACTTTTTCACCTGGGCACACACACACAAACACACACACACACACACACACACACACACACACACACACACACACACACACACACACACAGACACAGACACACACACAATCACAATCACAATACAGCATTAGTGTTTGGAAGTCTTGTTTACCCAGGTTTAATGTCAAGGATATACTTTCAAGGATGTAATTTCATGTCAAGGATGTAATTCATCTTCAGATTTGCCTGCGCAGTGTTTCAGTTGCTGACTTTTGTTTATTTATTTTTCTTCTTGCAGTGATTGGAAAGTACAGCCTCCGACATGACATAGGTAATCTCACACACACGCACACACTACACAGCGCTTAAAACAAACAAACACACACACGGCGACAGTGCTTAGCACACATGCAATGTATGTGTCTAAACATTAGTGGTGTGCATTGGCACTGTCCTCACGATTCGATTACGATTCGGGAGGTATCGATTCAATTTGATTCGATTCGATTCAATTCTACGATGCATTCCAATACATTACATTTCTACTGAGAGCAAAGCAAATTTTTCATCAGTCATGATGAGGCAAGATACTGAACAGCATTTTCTTGGCTGTTTTCTGTATCAATCTTACAGTTTTCAATGCTTTGAAGTGCTTTTATTTAATTTAACATTCATCTGCTCCGGAAATATCCACGGAAGTAATTGAAACTTGAAAAAATATGCCGCATCGATTATGCCGCATTGAATTGAATTGCCCTGCCCCCGCATTGCGATGCATTGCTGAATCGATTATTGTTGACACCACTACTAGACATACTGTATATATAAGGTTCATACACATGTAGTCCATATTCTCATTTTTCACATTTATTCTTTCTTTCTTTCTGTCTTTCTTTCTCTCTTTCTCTCTGCGCTGCAGCTCTGCGGGATACTCTAAACAGGCGTCTGTCGGTGGCGTTGTCTGTGATCGGGATGCTCACATCTCACGCTGTCAACCACCTCAGCGTCTTCATCTGCGCAGAGATCACCCCCACAGTCATCAGGTACGCCGACCCAACACACACACACACACACACACACACACACACACACACACACACACACACACACACACACACACACACACACACACACACACACACACACACACACACACAAACAAACATACGGTAGCATAGAGATCACCCCTACCGTCATCAGGTGAGCCGACCCAATTCAACAACAAAGCAAGCAAACACATACACACACACACACACACACACACACACGTGGGAGCACAGCCCAAACACACACATACAACATGCCATAGAGTCTGCCCAGACCCAGTAAACTGACTGAACTAAACAACAAAGCGTACGCGCGCACGTGCTAATACACTGTAGCCTGAAGGAGTAGGTAAAAGCCTGCACATCTAAAAACGTCTGACTTGGGAGCAGGACCACCAGATGACCAGATTTTTTTTTTTTTTTTTTTAAATAATTGCATAAGGTTTCGTGAGAAAAGTCTTCTTCAGACGCACGTAAAAAAAGTGGGTGCAGAGTCCTTGTCATTTTTTTATGATCACATGTAGCCTACCATATACACAGTATGGGCAAGTTGCCCATGGTGACCCGGGTTTGAGTCGAGCGTGGGTTCTATATTTCCCATGATGTCTCATCTGTGTCGCTTGCAACCATTCCGCTAATAATGGCACAGAAGGCTCCATTAAAAAAAATATGTTTAAAAAAAGCGTTCATGATAATACTTCCCGTCCTTCCCATCCCCCTTCACACCACTCCAACGTCAGCCACACCCTCACCGCCAGCAGGTGATCACGCGAGCAGAGCAGAGCAGAGCAGAGCAGACAGGCACACTCACATACCCACCCACCCACCGAGCCACCAAGCCACCACCGCTCCACCCACCTCATCCTCAAGTAGCTTAAGTGAACGTGCACGTCGATACCTTGTGCTGTCCACCTCCTACCCTGACCTTACCTGGCCCTGCCCCTCCCCCCCCTCCCCCTCCCCCTCCCTGTCTTCACACACCTCTCTAATCCCCCTGGGCCCCCCACCCCCGCCGCTCCCAGCATCCTGTACTGTACACGGTGGGGTTGGCCATAAGGCGTACAGGGCATTTGACCGTTGGACTGTTGATGATTTTGGCCTGACTCTCCTTGCAATGGTATCAGTCCTCATGCCGCTACAGCAGGCCTCTTCAAGCATTTAGTCTGTGAGGGTCAAAAATAGCCCAGTGTTGTCAAAGACTGCATTGTCTCTCTCAATGGGGCAGCCGTGGCCTAGTGGTTGAGGAGATGGGCTTTAAATCAGAGGATTGCTCCTCACCACACTCTATGGCTGAGGTGCCCTTGGGCAAGGCACCTAACCCCACACTGTTCCAGGGACTGTAACCCATACCCTGTACTTATAAAATAAGTGTAGGTCGCTTTGAATAAAAAAGTGTAATGTAACGTAATGTCAATGTCTGGTGGACGCGTCTTGGCTAGATAATGCCCGTCTTGTTTTTTCCTCACTGTCCTGTCCTGCTCCAGTCCTGTAAGTCCCCTCCCCTCCCCTCTCCTCTAATATTCTCCATGCTAATACCGCCCGTATTTACCCCCAAGCTCCTTAAAGTGATACTGTACCATTTTTGGAAATAAGCTCATATTACACACACACCACCCTTAAGTTAAATTATTGAGTTTTACATTTCTCCTGTCCTGTACTTCTTGCCGTTCTCGCAGTAATGGCAGTGCAAATTTTACCTCCAAGCTAGCAATTAACATCGAGTCCTATGAGACCAGTTAGCCGCCAGCTGGTCTCATAAGATTCAATGTTAACTGCTAGCTTGAAGGTAAAATTTGCACTGCCATACCCAGAGAACTGTTGAAAGTACAGGAGAAAGGTAAAACTCAATCATTTAACTTATGGGGGCTTATTGCCAAAAATGGTACAGTATCACTTTAAGCAGAAACCTTTAACTCCCCAACTTGATTTTTTTTTACAACGTGTTCTTTTACAAGACGCAAATATCAAAATACAAATGTCCCGCACAAAATGGTTCTTCCTTCAACACAGTTTTAAAGACCACAGGTCCTGTGTGTTTTAAAGACCATGGGTGCTGTATGTTTTTAAGAATGTATCGTCACCCGGTGAGACGGGAATGTTCGGGCAGTGAAAGTTCTGTAGAATTCTTGCCATACAATACAATTTGTAATTTTATATGTTTGTTATGATGTGTTTGTTTTAAAGACCACGGGTGCTGTGTGTTGACAGACACCATTAACATTTCTCCGCTACAGACTCTTGAGGTTTTGCAGTGATTACGTCTGACACATTTACGCTGGACACCATGTATAGGCCGTGGGTGTCTGTTAGTCTGTGTGTGTGTTTTGTTCTGGACACCTTTACAGGTTGTGTGTGTGTGTGTGTGTGTGTTTGTGTGTGTTTGTGTGTGTGTGTGTGTGTGTGTGTGTGTGTGTGTGTGTGTGTGTGTGTGTGTGTGTGTGTGTGTGTGTGTGTTTTGTTTTGGACACCTTTATAGGCCGTGGGTATCTATGTGTGTGTGTGTGTGTTTGTTTTTTGGCACCCATTCAGACTCGGGGAGTGAGTGACATTACATTATTATTACATTACATTACCTTACATTACACTTAGCAGACACTTTTCTCCAAAGCAACCCACAGTTATTATTTTTCAGGCTATTGATCAGAGTCCCTGGAGCAATATGGGGTGAGATGCCTTGCTCAAGGGCACTTTAGCCATGGATGTAGATGTAGGGAGAGGTCAGGTCAGGTGGGATTTAAACCTTCAACCCCAAGACTGAGAGACCAAAACTCCCTAACCACTAGGCTATGGCTGCCTCAACCAGGCCATGGCTGTCTCAATGACACAATTAAACCCTTTGCTTTGCATAGTCTCTGGATTTGTTCCTTGTTTAGGTTCACTTCAGGATTGCACTGGTTCTCATCAATGCGTTCCAAGTATAGGCTACCGTCTTGTCTTGGCCGTGAGTGACGCAGTAGCTGTGCTAGGTGTACTTGTTGTCCCGGGGAATGGATTACTGCACGGGCCTACTGGGCTCTGGCCTACGGGCCCAACAACCAAGGGGGCCCTGAAGCCCAAGCTTCTATATTGTTTCCTTTCTCACACATGCCATTAAATATTGCACTTTTATTGCAAATATTTTATAGCAAATATTCCACATATCTCGAGAGTTCTTCCCTGAACCGTCAACAACATACGCAGTAGGGCCTCCAATATCTGGACGAACACCCTGAATCTTTTTGGAAACTAGTAACACCTTTGGAACACACAAGGGGCCCTTCTTGCTTTTTGTCCCATGGGGCCCATGGAGTCATAATCCTGGCCTGGTTGGCCCGGGGCCCTTTAAGCCTGTTTGAGGATCAGTCTCCGCTGGCTTTGCTTGCGTACGTAACTCCAGTCCAGGGCAGGAAGGAAGTCTGCATAGTAGGGCTTGACACTGGCACCTGCTAACTGGCCAAATGCTGGTGAAACGTGGCTGTGGCTGGTAACAATTTCAGTGTCACTAGCCAATTTGGCAGGTAGGTTATTCTATGGTATAACATATCAGAATAGCATATATTCTGCAATTTGCCCTTGTGTATCAATTGTTTGTATTCAAGTTCAAGAAATTCCATGTAGAAATCCATGCATTCATCCTCTTGCTTTAAGCACCTCATCTTCTAAGGTTATATGTACTGCGTCATGATAAAAAATACATTAAAAAAAACAAATTTGTGGCTAGTAGAATGGCTGGATGTCTAGTGACTCGAGAAAACCACTAGCCACAGTGGCCGGCAAGCGAAAAAGTTAATGTCAAGCCCTGCTGCATAGGTGACATGGAGTTTGGATCAAAGTACATAGAAGTCTTGTGCACAACCTTTCAGTTGTTCCGGTGCAGGTGTAAGGCAGGAAAACTTGATCAATGTAGAAAGTGCATTAAACACCGCACACTGGATACTGTTCTTTTTTCTCTTTATTTTTTTTTGAAGCGAACAAAAAAAATTAGAGAAAAAAAGAACACTATCCAGTGTGCGGTGTTTAATGCACTTTTTACATTGACATTGAGTTTGGTTTGACTACATGGTGTGCCATGGGCTTCTGCGGTGATGATAACCGTATTATTATATCCAAGAACGTTGATTTTTGAAAAAGCACATCAACACTTATTGACAAAATTACATTTGTTGTCAATAATGTTGCTACATGCTGTCCTTTGTAAAGTTTTGGTTGTTAAATGACCCTGCTGCCCATGTCAACGCCTCAGTCCCTGTTCCTGAAATGTGATTGTCTGCGAGTGACGCGCGTGTTGTGTGTACACTTTCACTGACCATGGGACTGCTAAGCTACGTAGCTGTTTGCGCGACACTCGGTAGCCAGTCAGCCATTAAGCCTGGCTGATGAGGATCAGTCTGAGACGAGACCTGCCCCTGTAAGTAAGTCCAGGGCGGGCCGGGGCAGGGCAGGAGCAGGGCAGGAAGTGCTCAGGACTGTACAGGAAGTTAAGGAGCGCTTGTCTGTTCCACCTCCCCTCTAGCCTACAGAGCCGTTCAGGGCCGTCTTGTCCTGTCTTGTCCCCTTTAGCTCAACCTTGTTGGGAGGGAAAAAGGTCATAAGGTGAAACTGGACAGTATTTGAAAGAACTTTGCAATGCCTAGTTTGACAGTACTGCCATATTTAACATAGCAATGGAAGTATGTGGTACCAAATAGAACAGCATCAAATGTGCTTATGAAGCACTTTAAAATGAAATTAAAAATCACTAGAGTGCAAAACAGCTATTAATTACTTAATTCCATCCAGTGATCCCTTCTGGCTTGAGGCTAATGGGACCATTTACTGTACTTCCAGTGACTGTGCTAAACCATGCTGATGTCAATCTAAGCTCTGAACACATTGAGAAGAAATTTATACTATGCACAATCATGTGCAATACTTGGAGATATTGCAAATATTTGCAAATATGTGAAATTAAAAAAGGATGGACTGTTCCTTTAAGACAGCAACGTGTCAGCAATGGGACTTCCTTGCTAGAACCGAAGACGCCTTTTGGGTGAAATGCGTTTCGTCTCCAATAAGCTGTCAAGTAAACTCTGTTGCCTTTGATGAAGTTGTGAATGGCTCCGGAAAGATGACAGCAAATTTAGAAGAATCCAAATCCACATATTTCAAATTAAATACCCTGAGCATGGTACCGTCCCACCGCACTGCTCCCCATGGGGCGCCACTGAGGGCTGCCCCCTTGCACGGGTGAGGCATAAATGCAATTTCGTTGTGTGCAGTGTGCAGTGTTCACTTGTGTGCTGTGGAGTGCTGTGTCACAATGACAATGGGAGTTGGAGAGGGAGAGTTTTTTAAATCCACTTACTTGAAGGACAGACAGATGTTGTGGTGATCTGCCTATGTCCTATTATTAAAAATAACTAATGACAACTATTAGTATTAACTAACTATTCTAATAATTATTATAGTAACTAATTATTATTAACTAACTATTCCACTTCAAATGGAACCTTTGGGTGTATCCTATGCATTAAGTAGAAGTACTAGTGTTGTGATTACATTTGTAAGAGTACTTCTACTTTATACAACTCTGATCCCTTGGCAACGAAACTTTGAGATAAAGCTTTGAATTTTTATGTCAGTTTTTCCTGTGCAAACAAACTTTGAGAGAAATGACTGAACCATTTCCTTCAGTAGATATTTACAGAACGCCCTCTACACTGCAGTAGAATTCCAGAAGAAGGAGACCTTGAAGGTGGAAGTTTAGAGGCCACAGTTACTTTAGTTGCAGGAGGGACTCAATTAACTCAATGCACAATCCTGTGCTGCAATAGGACTATTTCTAACCCTGAATGTAACTATTAATAGTATGTAAATTAGGAACGGTGCTTATCTCTAGCATAGCTGCTACTGTACATGCTTATCATCACCCAGGAATAAATACAATCTCACTCACTCTTATTCCTAGAACTCTCCTATGACCCCAGACCCATGACCAATAAGCCCTGACCGGTCTCTCTCATGACTTTTGTACATCTCTGCCCTGTGCCCTTTTGCTAAACTACTGTATTGGTTTGGTTAGGTTGGGTTAGGTTAGGTTGTGTTTGTTTATGCGTCTCCACCAAGGAGAAATTTGTCTCGGAGACAGGGAGGTTGCATAACCACAAAAAGACATAAGAGGACAACGCCAACAAACAAAACAGATAAAAGTAACATTCAATATGTTAGTACTTGGAAATAAAAAATACAGCCCTGTCGTGGCCAAACGGTAGTGCACTCATCTGCCATGCGGCTGACCCGGGTTCGATTCCCGGCCTGGGTCCTTTGCCGGCCCTTCCCTGTCTCTCTCTCCCCACGTGCTTCCTGTCACCAGCTTCACTGTCCTATCATAAATAAAGTAAAAAAAACAAAAAAAAACATGGATCGATATGGTTCAGGCTGAGAAGCATTGTATGTCCTCCTAACCCACTGCCCCTGTCCCATCAAGTCCATACTACGCCTCCCTCCAGCATTCCCACACTAAGCAAACAACCCCCCCCCCGCCCACACACACATGCATACATTCATTCCTCCATAAAAATAGTAAAATCAAGGATACATTCATTCATGCAACCCCCTGTTCACTAAATATCTTGTTATAAAGATCATATTTCTTGTTCTTGCAGAGGATGTGTGTGCATGGTATCTATCATGTTATTACAATCTTGTTGTTTTTATATTGTAGTGGTGGTGTGGTGGGCCTGCTGATTGCCAACACGGTAGTGGGCATGTGTGTGTCTGCTAAATATCATGTTATAATGATTACAATGATTATGTGTTTTGCTATTGTTGCAGGGGAGGTGCGGTGGGCCTGCTGCTTGCTAACGCGGCGGTGGGCATGTGTGTGTCTGCCCTGGTGTATATCATGTTATAATGATTATTTTTCTTGTTATTGTTCTAGGGGAGGTGCGGTGGGCCTGCTGCTTGCCAACGCGGCGGTGGGCATGTGCGTGTCCGCCCTGGTGGACCTCCAGAAGATGCGCGGCTTCTTCCTGCTGAAGATCATCCTCACCTGCTCCTGCCTCCTGTCAATCATCTGCATCCCGTTGCTACCGGAGACCACCAACCAACCGCTGCCCGAGACCATGGCGGAGGGGGAGGGGCTTCTGCGCAGGCCACTCCCCTCGGGAGAGCAGCACCACCTCCTGACGAGAGCCGAGATCGCAGAGTACTCGCGCGTCACGGAAACCACGAACATGCACCGGCGACCCAGCACAGACACAGCCAATGGGATAAGGACTTCATGAGTCCCACAGCCAATGGGATAAGGACATTACGAGCCACAGCCAATGGCAAAAGGACTTCTTGAGTCCCTAATGTGACGTCTGTGTGACATGGACATCTATTAGCAGATGCTACGGGCTTCTTCAAGAGTACATTTCTCTTGTTTTCTTCTCATAAAAAAAAGACACTCGCTCATATGGGTGCACAATACATACATAAAAACGTAAATTGTTTGTCGCACACACTCACACACACACCATCAATGTGTCTGTTGGGTCAAGAGACTAATGTGAAAAAAAAGACAATGGTTACAGTTCCCACAATGTACATGTATCAATGCAGTTGTGATGGCAGCAGTTCAATGTGAACATTTATGGGCAATATTTCAATATGTAGTGCAGGGTGAATGGTCGTTTGCTACCGTCCTCCAAAAGTACAATTTTTAAAGAAAAATACACAGATAATACTCACGCAATGAACACGGACATACAATCATAATAACAGTTTGTAACTAATGCAGAAATACTCAGGATGGATAATGACAGTAGTGAGTCTGTATGTGTGTATGTATGTTTGTGTGTGTGTGTCTGTATGAGACGTAGGTGCTCGCATCCGAGTGTGGCAACAAACAAAAGAACAAAAAAACAAAAACGGGGCTGTGTGCTCGGTGAGTGTGTCCAAAATGTGAAAACTTGAAGGAAACATTCCATGATTTATTTTCGAACAAAAAAAAAGGATTTAGTCTCACAATCTAAATATCTGAAGACATTTCGTGAACTTTTTTTTTTAAATGATGACGTGGCATTGGCAATCACAAGGACATGTGGAGAGTGATAATAATGCCATCACAGTTCATGTATGTTTGTAAACAGTTTTTTGCACTAATTTCATAAACACAATCATGTGGGATGGATGGCTGAATAAGAAGGGAGTGAGTGTATGTGTACTGTGTGTGTGTGTGTGTGTGAAGGGTCCGTCTGGCCATTGATGGTGTAGAATAAATGTAGCCTGAGGCCTGTCCACAGTGTAGCGGCATAGGATCACAACTACCAGTGTGTGTGTGTGTGTGTGTGTGTGTGTGTGTGCGAGCGACTGTGTGTGTGTGTGTGTGTGTGTTACAAGGTCATTGGTAATGAATGGCTGCTAGTCAGCCCGAGGCCATATGGTTACGTTGTCGTGGGAACGTGATTTTTAAAACAAAATATTCTCCAGAATCACTTTTCATTAAAGATGTTTTTTTCTACCTGCTGCCTTTATTTGACTCATAAGACGAAACATGAATGTACGGTACTGCGAGTGATTCTGAGAGTATTTGTGTGTGATTCTTTGGCTCAATCGTGAAAATGAATTCATAATTTCTTCAAAGACAAAGCTAAGTGGTGCATGCACTGTAATGCGTGACTGTGTTTGTGGCTGGCTATTAGTTATCTCTCCTGACCTTCATATTCTGCCACCACTATCTAGGAAAAGTAATCAGGGAAATCAAACTGCACTAAAAAAAGCAGGCCATGTAGGCCTACTCCACTCAAAGATTTTGGCTCCGCACATCAGTCGGCTTGTCCCAGCATTATTCATCATGAATGTGCATATAATTTTCTTCTCCGTGTTTTCAGTACTGAGATTTATTGGATCAGAATTATTAGCATAATCACTGGAAGTAACTGGCAACTTAAGCATCAAGCCACAAGTGATCACTGGACGAAATTAAATTGCTGATTTATACTCTGGTGAATTTCATATTCATTTTAAAGTGGTTTATAAGTACTTTTGATGATGTTTTATTTTGTACCATAGACTTGCATTGCTATGCCTAATTTGGCTATACTGTTAAACGAGGCAATGCGAACATGTAGCCAAAAATGATATGCACATTCATGAATAATGTTTGGAAATACTGCAAATATGTGAAAATCAAAAAAGGGTGGTCTGTTCCTTTAAAGGAAATAATATGTCTGCAACACTATTCTATGCTCCCAAATGTTTAATGGCACGATGTTTCGGACGAAGCATTACTGTAACTGCACTGTCAAGACGCCAAGTCATAACTCCCAGGAGAGATGCTGCAACATATATCACACACACACACACACACACACACACACACACACACACACACACACACACACACACACACACACACACACACACACACACACCAGATCAGGGTTTCTTGGAAAAAAATTGTCTGAGTTTTATTTATTTATTTATTTGAGTTTTTATTGAGTATTTTTGCATCTGTATAAAATGGTACAAAGCAAGGGGAGAAAAAGACAGTGCGGTAACTTGATCTAAAACTTGTCAGGATGAAGTTCGAGTTCCTTCTTGATTCGTTCCTCCACCAGAAGGGAGAGTTGAGCCGGGCAGCCGGGCAGGTTGAAGCTCACAAACACCTGCTTCTTAGTGCGCTTAGCTGAGGAGAGAAAAGGAATATTATTACAGTATAACAACAACGTTAAAGTGCAGAAAACACGGCACACTGGATACTATTCTTTTTTTGTCTTTTTTAAAATTTCTTGGAGTGAGCAACGGGTTGCTCCCAGTGCGTCTTCAGGGGTCTGACAAACGGTTTTAGTCACGTTTTATAAACACCTGCTTCTTATCTGCAAAGAGAAAAGGAATATTAAAATATTTTGGGGGGCTTTTTTGTATGTTTTGGGGGCTTTTTGGGCCTTCATTTTGACAGGACAGTTTGAGATGAGACAGGAAAGGAGCAGGAGAGAGATATGGGGTAGGCCTGGGTAATGACCCCGGTCGGACTCGAACTGGGGTTCACATTGGCATGCAAGCCCAAATGAGGGGGCAAAATATTACAATATAACAACAAAGTAAGACTTCAGAAAACACAACACACTGGGTACTATTCTTTTTTTTTGTCTTTTTAAAAAAATAAAATAAAAATCTTGGGGTGAGCATCGAGTTGCTCCAAGGGCGTCTTCAGGTTCACTCAAAAAAAGACTACTTCAGGGGTCTGACAAACGGTTTTAGTCACGTTTTATAATTCTTCCAGGACTTCCTCTGGATGTACAAGTCATATGGACGCAAAATGTCTGTTATCCAAAGGCTGGGAACTGGGGAACTGGGAAACTGGCAACTGGGAAACTCCATCTCCCATTGTCATTTTCAATGTGACACAGCACTCCACAGCACACAAGAGAACACAGCACACAACACAATTGCATTCATATGCCTAACCCGTGCAAGAGGGCAGCCCTCAATTGCGCCCCTAGGGAGCAGTGCGGCGGGACGGTACCATGCTCAGGGTACCTCAGTCATGGAGGAGGATGGGAGAGAGCACTGGTTGATTACTCCCCCCCACCAACGTGGCGGGTCGGGAGTCGAACCAGCAACCTTTGGGCTACAAGTCTGACGCCCTTACCGCTTACCCATGACTTGCACCAGGTTTGGCACTAGTGTGTTTCATAGTGTGCACAACAAAAAATGAGCCCTTCACTTCTTGTCAAATGAGTACTACTTACTGAGTCTTTGTGCGAGTGTGCTGGGTGCAGGGTCTGAGGGGTCCCCCATCACCAGACTGGACAGAGGTGAGGCGTTGTCCTGGGAACAGAGTTGCAGATGCAGACATATAATTCTCAGTTGTTAGGCTATACTGTAATTTACAAGGCATACAGAAAGCAGATTAACCAAATAAAACCTGAGCCTTTTCGCAATAGAATGGTCAATCGATGACATACAGAAGTCATCATCTCACGGGCCCATGTTATTTCCCATCTTCTGTGCTCCTCTGGCTGAAGCAGTGTTTAAGACAGTTGTGTTTTTAGTTTCCTACATTTAGTTAGCAATGACTTAAATACACTTTATGCAAAACTTTAATTTTAATTCACTTTCGGCTTGTTACATAACTACAAGCAATTTTACAGTGTTGCTGCCTAGTGGAGGCACAGAGGGAGCAACAGTGACTGTGTTAGTTTCACTTTTCTCCAGGAGTCTGTTTGTCTCTGATTTCTATTCGATATCACTGATTGACACCACCTTTTGCACAGTTTTACTCACAAATCTGCTGCTCATGGAGACGGCGAGGTTGGAGAGGACAGGTGCCGTTCCCACCCAGAGAAAGAAACCACCATCCAGTTTCATAACATGAAAGTGAATGACCTGCTCCATCAGCCTCTCGCTGAAGTTGTGTACCGAGATGCTTCCTGCCGTGGAGGCCTGGGCACATTCTCCGTTTTCAGCGCTACTCATATTTTCATCATGTATAGCTTACAAAGAAACAAAAAATATTTGCAAAAATTGAGCAGAATTTGTGTTGTGTTCAAATCCCTACTACATCACTCTTTTCATTCTGATTTCCAGCATCATGCTGTTTTCCTCTGCTACTCGCTTCCTGGTTGACGCACTTGTAGACATGAAGATGGCGCCATCCTCTGGCCAGGAGGTCTTGCGATTCTGTTTTCAGCTGCAAAGGCAAATCAGCCTAATGCAGGAGTGAGACACAATTGTTTTGCGAGTTTGTTTTTTATTTTTTTATTTTATTCATTTAATATTCATATGAAAACGTGTCATGGTGTGTCTTTGCATGGGTGAAAAGTCACTGATCGTGAGTGTTCCTCCCGCGCCGCCGCCCCCCCAACATGTGTCCTTGACATGGGGCATCATCGTCAACTGTTCAATCCATTAACAGCACTGAACATATTAGTGTTTTACAAAAATGATGAAGTCTTTAGTTGTTGTTGATAAAATGTTGGTGTCCCAGTAAGACAGCAGAGCCTCCTCCCTAGGTCTTGTTGTGCGTCAGCTGCTCATCCTTAATGCCTCTTCTTGGCATTGCGCCACTCCACTCCTCTCTGTGCTCTCATTCCGTGTGTCGGCTCGGCCAGGTGACAGGTCTTCGACCTAATGATCTGCGACCCCGATGACCTCACTCCAGCAGGAAGTCCTGCACCAGCCGGTTAAAGTCGTCAGCGAAGCGCAAGTGCAGGTTGTGCTTGCCCTCCGCCATCTCGTGCAGCCTGTGGCAACAGAAAACAGAAACAGTTTGTCTAGACTAGGGGCCTATATTACAAAGCTGGTTCAGAAGTAAACCATGTTAAGTTAAAAGGTAAATCATATAATAGAAGAGCCTGGAGTCCACATTTTCTTAAGAAAATGTTCTTCTATTTGATGATTTACCTCTTAACTTAACCTGGTTTACTCCCGAACCAGCTTTGTAGTATAGGCCCCTGAAGGACTAGGCCTATTGACTTTCAAGTCCCTTTGTTCCTGTCATTGACAAAGTATACTGAATAGCAGGGGTTCCCAACCTTTTCCAACTTGAGGCCCACTTAAAATTTTCACAAATGTTCGGCGCCCACCTCTGACACAATAAACATGGGCAATGAGTGAGTAGGCACGGACGGTCTGTACAGTTCGAATAAAAACAGTCTGTAGTTTGAATAGAAGACAACCCCACTTCCAGCCTTTAGGGGTGATCTCACAGGAAAACTACCGTAAGCACTGCTCCTTTAAGTCTTCTTTATTTGTCTGTACTCGTAGTGGTCAATATCTCTTCCTATTATATTACTATAAATAAACACTGGCGAGCGAGGAGAGGAGAGGAGGGCTCAGATACAGCTCTTGGCTGGCTGCATTGCCAAGCAAGGACAGATAACTGTACGCGCCAACCAGGCTCAGGCCCAGGGGCCCAAGAGTCAAGGGGGCCCTGAAGCACAAGACTCCGCCACTGCAAAAAAAAACTTAATTGTTGGTCTATAATTATGTTCTGACATTGTGTTAAAAAAAATGGCACTTTTTACCACTGAATTTTCAAATGTTCTCGAGGGAGACACCCTTGAACCTGCCATCAACAAAGGCTCTAACATCTTGGCTAAACACCCAAATCTTTTGGAAACTATGATGGAATGGGGGGGGGGGTGTCTTTTTTTCTCTAGCCCTGGGGCCCACCACAGAGTCATAATCCATCCCTGTTGCTAAGGTGAGTGAGGATGGGGTGAGGTCAGGGCTGCTGACAGCTTTGGCCGGGCCCGGGAGAAAGACTTCTGAAAGGGCCCCAAACCCAATACATACAATGTCATTAGGATCCAATTCTGGGCCCCCACTCTCCCTGGGCCCGGGACAATAGACTCCTTTGCTCCTTTGTCTCCCCCCCCCTGTCGGCTTCCCTGGGTGAGGTGAGACGAGCGAGCTCCAGAGGGCTCCTGTGAGCCCTGCTGCCTAATTTAAACTCTGGATATGTAATACACACCACACCACACCTCCATCCATCCATCCATCCACGCACCCATCGGCTGGCTCCATCTCTGAGAAATTGAATATAGGGACGGGACAGAACGGAAAAATAAAGCGGACAACAGACAGTTTATCTCATGATGGAGGCTTTGGGCAGAGAGAGAGAGAGGACACACAAACAATAAGGATTAGCCTGATAGGGGCTTACATGACAAGCAGAGTAGAGCAGAGTGGAGTAGAGTAGAGCAGGGGGGCTTATCCTTTTGGATGTCAGGCGAGGGATAGATGTGTTGGATGCAAAATGAGGTTAGTGGTTCCAGACTGTAAACACTAGACCGGTGGTTTTCAAAGTGGGGGCCCGGGACCCCCAGGGGGCTGCAAAGTTGAAAGAAAAGCTATAGCAAAACAAAATTAATAATTAAAGAGTTAATGTACACTGAAATAAACAAAATAGTGTTACTAATATTGTTATTGTATATGTCCCAATGTATTTCATTGATATGTCCAAATGGGTCCCTGACACAGACACACTGCAGTAGACTATGGTTGTGAAAGGGGGTGCACAGAAAAAAAAACAGTGTGGCATGACCTATGTAAGGGGCTGAGTTCGAGTTTAAAAAATGGTCTAAAATCATCCCCCTCAATGAAAATGGTCAAAAATCATCCCCCTCTATAACAGGCATCCCTTCTTCACATATTATGTTAAAATTGCACTTTTAACAACTACACTTTTTTTTCCGGGAGACAAACCCCTGAACCCCCAATAATCAGAATCCATCTCTGAACATCCCCCTGCTTTGATTTTACCACCCAACCACTGATAAGGGGGACCTTGGGTGGAATACATTGTACCTTGTCATGGTAAAGTTTGGGAACCCCGAACATAGGCCTTCATAGACCCATCTGCCTTAAATTCCCTTTAACATCCCCTTCTCCTCGCCCTGCCCCCTCAAACCCACAAAGCCAGAGCAGCTGGATGTGGCCATCAGCATTTGTGAGGCCATCAGCACACCAAAACCTTTGCTTAGGGCAGGGGCAAAGAAGCTTTTTCCTTTGAAGGGCCACTTCAAATTCCTACAAGGGCCGTGAAAGTCCTCTGAGGGCCGTACTATCAGGATTTCCCCATGCAATTTAGGCCTATACTGAAAGTAGACACCTTTAAAACAGACCTCATCTCAAATATATTATATTTCATGCGAAGCTGCAGATAAAATCAAATTATATCGGGGGCCGGATAAAACGGCCTCGAGGGCCGCAAATGGCCCTCGAGACATAGGTTCCCCACCCCTGGCTTAGCGGATGCGTGAACTGCATTGAAATGTACAAGAGGGTGTGCAGGGGGAAAAAGTTGGGGAACTGCTGCATTAAGCTAGATTTATGCTTCGCTCGCATAGAATCTGCGTCCGTCCGTTTTCTGTCTATGCGAGTCCACGCCCCCCTCTCAGAGGCTCTGCGCCCGTCGTCTAGCGCCTCGAAAAAATTCTAACTATCCGTCGGACGGACGCGGAGTACGCAGACAAAAAGGCACTATGATTGGTCGTCTCGCTACTTCCTTGTTCTGTTCTTGTGGCAGCGCAATGCCAGTAGTTTGCGAGAGCAGAGCTGTATTCTGTTAAAAACTTTATTAATGCCTTGTGTGTAAATGTGTGTAAATACACGAAGCTAAGCTAAGTAACAAACAATGCATCAGTTGAACACTCGTGGCACAATGCCTGCGGTTTTACTACCGTTCCTCCACCGAATGTAAACACACATCGGCAGAATCAACTGTCTTTACATGCTTGCATTTTCTGCTCGTGAAAACAGACTGGGTATGTCAAATAATGATACCACTGCATTGCCTTTGCAATTTGTGTGAAAATACCTAGCTAACCGGGATAGAAAGCAACATTGCTTAATAATGACCGCAGTGCTTACAATGTAGTGAAAGTAGCCTAATCGCGCAATTTCAAATGTGGCTGGCAACGAGACCTCGGACCTCGCAGAGCTCGCAGATGCATGAATACAAAATTGGTTCGTGGCCACTCCCACGCGACTTTTCACGCTCGCAGTTGCTGAAGTCTAATCTGACCTTTACAGTAGACCATGGCTGCCCCAGCCTCACCGTGCGTTGGGGATGTGTCGCAGCAGGGCCTGGGGATGGAAGGAGGGCACCATGGGGTCCTTCTGGCCGTGGACCACTAGTGTGGGACAGCTGACCTGCGGCAACAGCTCAAGGCAGATGCTTCCTGGAGAGAGAGAGAGAGAGAAAGAGAGAGAGAGAGAGAGAGAGAGAGAGAGAGAGAGAGAGAGAGAGAGAGAGAGAGAGAGAGAGAGAGAGAGAGAGAGAGAGAGTTGGGTAAGGGCTGACACGGCATACA
>NC_085862.1:12318080-12330580 GCF_034702125.1 Engraulis encrasicolus | reverse complement strand
TTATTGCTTATCTAACACTGTTACACTTAATCGCTGACCAAATTTCTTTAAAAACGCTTTGATCCGTTGCAGTTGAGGAAGTGAATGTGGTTACCCCGGCAACTTTACTCGGCGTGCGTGTGTCGTGCTGCCAGACACACACTCACTTCAAAAAACTTGACAAGGAGGCGATTAACGCCGCAGGAATGAAATGTCTTTGTAATCACACTGATACCCCAACCACAGATGGTGCAAAGATGTGCTCTTCTTGCAGACTCCCTACCCCAACTGCAAAATATTCTCAATACCGACGTAGATGCGCTTGGTCTAACTTGGACGCGCATAAAATCTTCAGATGGAAGGTGTAGGTTTACGCTCGATTGACCACAGCTATCAGCCAATCAGAATCGAGAACCGGACCGCACAGTGTTAGATATCTTGCTTGATTCCATTGCTATAAATACTGATGCAGTGGGAGCTCACTCCCTAAAAAATGCTATAAAAATAACCCAAAAATAACCCAGCGCTGGGTCAACACATTTAACCCAATATATTGGGAAATTGTGCAATCAACCCAGCAGATTCGATGAAGCAACTGTATATTGCAAGGTTGAACTTGCCCAATATGAGGTGTTCAAAAGTAAAGTCAACTCTAGGGTAAACCAAAACTCTTCTGCTAGAATGATCAATATCTTACTTCAGGGGTATTCAATTACATGTCAACAAGGGCCAGTTTTTCAAATTCCTCCCGGTAAAGGGGCCGAACTATATGTATTATGGTTGCCGACCGTCAATGAAATTTGAATAGCCCTGTCTTACTTGCATTTCTATAAATACTGGTGCAATGAGAGCTCAGCTGATCTCTGGCTGGCTGCGGTGCTGAGGAGTTAAGGAGGTGTGTGGGGAGAGCGAGGGGAAGAGGGGCTGAGCTCCTGAAGGCTGCAGAGCAATATTAAAACGCTTCATCCACCTGAAGAGGGCGTGAATACAGGGAGGCAAGCAAACAGTGAGCGTCAGATCTTTAACCTGACCTCTACTCTTCACTTTCTGTGCCAAGTCTGATGTCTGGGACTGCCTTACTGTATGCAAATGTCCTCTGTAAATGAGTCAAAGGTGTTTTAAGACATCAGGTGGCGCAACGTCACATAATACCCATAAATTAATTCGTAATTGGTGGTTGATGTGCTGCAATGAATATGCTTGTTAGATAGTCCACTAAAAACAAACAAACAAAATCCATACAATAGTGGCACTGGCTGTCGTTACGCCGCCCTGACGTGTGCTACTGCTGAAACGTCACTGACCCGAATGTGTATTGAGTTTTGTGTGACTGTGCCCTGTCCTTGTTACTGTTTTTTTTGTTGTGAATTAAACAATTCTTCGTACGTAGGCGTAGGTCTTTTTAGGTGGTCAAAATAATAAACGTAGCCTAATAAAAAACACCCTTTCCACCCACCTCAGCTGCCAAGCACAACTACATAGGCTACAACCCAAACCCTGCCCACCTGCAAAGTGTTATGAAAACAGTGAATCCCTCCTTGGTAGAGAACAGGGACATTCTGGAAATATGTTTTTACCTGGCACCCTGCAGGGGGTTGGGCCAGGTATTGAAATGACCCTGTCTGCCTGCCTGCCTGCCTGTCTTTCTGTCTGTCTGTCTGTCTGTCTGTCTGTCTGTCTGTCTGTCTGAGCTGCCTGCCTGTCCGCCTGTCCATCTGCCTGTCTGTCTGTCTGTCTGTCTGTCTGTCTGTCTGCCTGCCCATCTGCCTGTCCGCCTGTGTGTCTGCCTGTCTGTCTGCCTGTCCATCTGTCTGCCTGCCTGCCTGCCTGTCTGTCTGCCTGCCCATCTGGCTGCCTCTCTGGTTGCCTGTGTGTCTGTCTGCATGCTTGCCTGTCTGTCTGTTTTTCTGCTTGCCTCCCTCCCTCCCTCCCTCCCTGTCTGTCTGTCTGCTTACATGTCTGTTTTCCTGCCTGCCTGTTTGCTTGACTGCCTGTCTGCCTATCTGTCTGCCTGCTTACCTGTCTGCCTGCCTGCCTGGCTGTGTCTGCCCGCAGTGCTTTTGGACGTCTGTGGGTGGCACCAAACACACATCTCATGCAATTTCCATTGGCTAGGGGGGCAAGCTGCTCTCTCTGATTGGCCAGGGGGACAAGTTGCCAGCTCTGATTGGCCAGGGGGGCAAGCTGCCATCTCTGATTTCTCTTGTCTGTCACAGTGTCAGGCCTGTTTTAATTGTAACTTTGTTACTTCTAATACCTTACTGCATAATAAATACGGAATACAGAAGACATAATGACCTAAATGAGACCAAGGCCTCTTTTCCACTGCCGGTTTTCTGGTAGGCCTACAGCTCCACACAGCGCGACACAGCCGTCACTTTTTGCTTTACAATCGAGTCTGAGCCATGCCTTTTGACATGGACATAATGTTCATGACACGTGCATAACTGTGCCATGACACTATTATTACACTGTAATGACATGCTTATGACACCGGCATCAAGTAAAGTGTTACCAAATGACCTGCATGAGCTGTAATAAAGAAGACAAGACCTGCATGAGCTTAAGGGCGTCTCTGGCGTCTCTGTGGAAGAAGTCGGGGGGGAAGTCTCGAGCGGGGGGTCGGGATTTGCCGTAACCTCTCGGGTCGAACGCCACCACCGTGAAACGCTTCTTATCCAAACCCTTCAGCTGTGGCCCAAAATCCGTCTCTCCACTTCCTGTGCAAATAATAGGATATGACCTCATGAGACCTACTCACACTGAGTTCTTCTTTCCAATACAAAAAGTCAAAGAATGCGCGCACATCAGTGGCACAGATGCTGGACCAAACATAAGATAATTGAAAATAAAATAAAGGTCAAGTGCCATTAAATCTTTGGGAGCATCTAACAGTGTTGCGGGCGTTTATTTTCTTTTCTTCTTTCCAATACGCTGACTCCCGTCCCCTGTGGCCTGTGTTGGTGGCCTTGCTCTTCATGTGAGAAAACAATTAAAGGACCACTTCAGCCAATTTCAATATGCTGTTGTATTGCTCAAGCTGTTGCAATTTTTGGCTCAGCCCTTTCCGAGATCTGAGCTATTCTATGGGGGAAGCTTTTGTTTACGTTTAAAAAAATCTTAGCATAGGCCTACTCCAAAAGATTTTCCCAAAAGGTATCACTGTTTGCTAGTTGTCTGTTGATGTTGCATAACCTTTTGGATGTTTATGGGAATAAATAAAGATGTCTTTTTGAAATGTAAACAAACACCTGCCCCCATTACAATGACCAGGATCTCGGAAAAGGCTGGGGAAAAAAAACTTTACAAAAGCATTATAACTGCATGTTGAAATTGGTTGAAGTTGTCCTTTAACTTTCCCCGCTGTCAGCCTAGCCACAACAACTTGTGGGGGACTTCTCCCCTTTAAACATCCTGATTGTAAATGAGAAAATGACCTTTCAATAGCGCTTTTGCAAGATACTGAATGAAACTTGTGACATCATCCCGAGGCCACAAGCACTTGGGGAGAATGGGAGTGAGGATACTGGAAAGAACCAACTTATCCAACCATATAAGTGCTTGGTAACAGTAGACATGAATTTGGCGAGGTAACTAAAATTGGGGATATATGGTGAGTTATGCAGAGATAATAGCATGTCCTCTTGTGTACAATGCAGAAGGCTTATAAATATCAATTGTTATTTATTACTCTATTACTTATTGCACTGGTTATCACTGGTCCATCACTGTAACTCACCAATGTTAAATGCTCAGTATTATTTATTACTTCATCACTTTACTGGTATTGGACCATCACTGTTACTTGTCCTGTCGTGCACTTTGATGCCAGTCTATAAATGTCAGTCCTATGTATGTCTATGTCCTTTCATGGTATAGAGAGAAAACATCATTTCAATTTCCTTGTATGACCTGTGCATATGAAGAAACTGACAATAAAAGCTGACTTGACTTGACTTGAAACGCTACTAATGAAATGAAGGAGTGAAGGGAGGAGGTGGGATAATTCAAGATGCCTTTAGTCTGCACATGACCAGTGGATAAGAAGGAGGGATTAAATAATAAGGTGAGAGACGTTTAAGATGACAGCTGTCAATCACTCCATGGCCTCCTCCCACACCCTGTTTGAAAAACAACACTGCAGGTGCACTGTGTAGGATGGTGGCCAGAGTAGGTATTGCAACTATGCTGCTCATTGGAACTGTGCTGTCTACTCCCAAATATGATCTGTTCATGAAAATTTAGTAAGTAATGAAGTAATATTTACTGGTATGACCAAAGTACAGTAAGTTTTGCAGCTAAAAAATGTCAATGGAGAAGATCCCCCTCTTCATGTATGAAACGTGCAATTTTCCCTGTCAGAAATGAATACTTAGAATTTGATGGTGTTGGTAAGTATTCATGAGAAAGGTAACATTTGTGAATGTGCAGCATGAATTCTGGAAATAAAGTAATAAACAGATTGCACAGTGCACCTTTATATAAGCAAAAAAAAATGTCGTGCCTATATCTGCAGATATACAACTATATATAACTAAATTACTGTATAAAAACATACACTGTACAGTGCATTTCCTTGGAATGAAACTGGTAGGGGGGAAATGGCCTGAATGGCCTTCATAGAATATTTACTAAATTACTCAGCTGTATGCAATACTGAGCCAAGCCATGACACATAGGTATAATGTTCAAGTTGGTCAGCTTTGGAATAGATTGATATTTAGGCAGGTGATCCCTACCTAGCGCCCCAGGCATTAGTAGTACTAGGTGGTTTCTTACCTAAAGGCATCAGTAGTACTGTGTGGTTCCTTACCTAGCGCCCCAGGCATCAGTAGTACTGTGTGGTTCCTTACCTAGTACCCCAGGCATCAGTAGTACTGTGTGGTTCCTTACTGTGTGGTTCCTCTTTTATTACCTAGCGCCCCAGGCATTAGTGAAAGCCCATTGGGAAACTCCGACTCCACACAAGTGAACACTGCGCACAACGAAATTGCATTTATGCCTCATCCGTGCAAGGGGGCAGCCCTCAATGGCGCCCCTAGGGAGCAGTCCGGCGGGTCGGTACCATGCTCAGGGTACCTCAGTCATGGAGGAGGATGAGGGAAAGCACTGGTTGATTATCTCCCCCACCAACCTGGAGGGTTGGAAGTCGAACAGCGAACCTTTGGGCTACAAGTCCGACACCCTAACTGCTTACCCATGACTGCCCATTAGTAGTACTGTGTGGTTCCTTACAGTGGTTTAGTCTACTTTTTTGAAGTGGGCATACTGTATATTTGAGCATTTTTGAAGTGGGTATACTGTATATATTTGTGCTATTCAAAACAATGCATCAATCAATTTTAAGTGGGTATACTAAAATCCCTGAAATTTAGAAGTGGGTATACTCCATATACCCGCGTTCTACGTAGATTACACCACTGGTTCCTTACCTAGCGCTCCAGGCATCAGTAGCACTGCATGGTCCCCCTCCCCAGTTTGCTGGTAGTACAGCTCCACTCCATTAACAGACTTCTTACCAGCCATCACTGCAGTGCTGTGGATGGATGCACACAGAGACATTGAATACATGACTCGTTTAAAAATAAAATCTATATGAAATAAAATGCATGACAAAATGTCACATCATAACAGAAACAGCAATGGCAGGCAGGCCTACATGTGGGCATATCTTAGTGTTGTTTTTTTATTTTCTCTGTGCAAGCAACTACACTACACTGAGGCTGTGTCTCAAATCACGCACTTTGTGCACTTTGGGCAGTTTTTCAGTGCCTAGGGTGCTCACGCTGAAAATTTCAGTTGAGCCAGTGCACTGAAAGTGCCAGGATGATCCCCTAACAATGGCGGGAAAATGCAGTGCTTGAATGATGGACACTGCATGCACTAAACAGCGGACATGTTGACAATAACATGGAGGAAATGTGGCATTCAGTTCAGTAGAAGAGTTTGGTCAACTGTCTCCTAACTCTGTAAGTAATGTTGATGGGACACCAACCTTTCCATGCCAACCAAAGTATTGTATGTGTGATAGTTGTCCTTTGGGGTGAAGGACATGGACATACAAGCACCAGACGGTGTGCATTGTAAACACTGTAGCCAACTCGTATTTTGTCGAGTAATGCCATGCTCAGCCGTCACTTCCAGCGAGGGCACAGTGCATAGTGCTCAAATTTTTCCACGACACTATGCACTAAAGACCTCAGTGCACTGTGTGCACTGTGCACTGATTGTCAGTGCACTGACAAAAGTGTGTCATTTGAGACACAGCCTGAGATTTGTCTTTAAATTGTGCTTTGTTTGAACTCTCCACAGGGTCACATTAACACACAAAGGACAAGGTGATGTTTTCACGTGACTAGTGCGCCCCCGTGTGGTCGGTGAAAATACAACACAATGAAATACGACTGCCTGCATAAAATCGCAGCAAAGGCGACTTTGCAGCACGCGGTGCTGCTGACTGTGTTGACACTGGCAGATACATTAGGCTACATTACATGTTTACTGCATTTCACTCGTCATTCTTCGACTTTGGTATAATAAGAAATGGCCTGGTCGTGCGATGACGGCTCGCCACATGCAACTGTGCAGATACGAATCTGCAGTGAAACTGAGAACGTAAGCGATAAAAACCCCTTTACCAGTAGCAGCAATGTCGAGGACTTCTATGTGCAGCCTTTTGAACCGCGCGCAAACCCCATTTCAAGAGCAACATTGTGGCAACTTGCACACGTAGAGCTACAAGGTTCCTTCGGAATAGCCTATGTTACATTTGTCGCACCTTTGGTAAATGAATAGCAGGCTACCTCACTAGCTTCGCCTGAAAACGTGCAAATAATGCCCCGTGTAACTCCAACTACTCCAGCTGATTTCGGAGTTGCGAAAGTGCGGAAGTTAATCATACTCTGGCGATCATCAGTAACCCCTGTCCTGCACTGGCGCTAAAATTGAACTGCGTCTCATGGCGAGTGAGTCTCCTTTCCAATGGTTGATTATTGAAAATGGCTACATTATAAACATGTAGGCTATGCATACTGTACATTGTATGCAAACACTCTCGAATTGACTATCTAATCTACAACAACCAGGAACAACATCTGTGTGTGTGTGTGTTTTTTTCTTCTTTTTTTTCTTCTTTTTTTTTTTCTTGCAATGAAGAAGATGACAAAGACATGACATAACAATAAGGCACAGAAGGTCAAGTAAACATAGTAAATATGACCAATTTTGATTAGGTTACATTAAACAAGTCTGATAAGAAACAAAAAATAATAAAATAGACAATAAACAAACAAACAAGAGGAATAAATTAAAGAATATTCAAAAGTTTGTCATTTTTCTTATTATTCACAAGTTTCAGAGAATTGAGAAGAGAAGACATTTCTAAAATAAACACCATAAAGAAGGGTTGCATTTTTTTCCACTTCTGTTTATGAATAAAAAACTTAGCATGCAAAAGGAAGAAATTCACTAAAAATTCAAAAGAAGGGTCACTTGAGTTTTCATAGTAAAAGAAAATATCTTTAAGACTAAAAACATAAAGGTCTTGCTGTGAAAAAAGATAAAAACTAAGGTCTGCAAGAAAGCGTTTCACTATGTTACAGTCAAAAAAATAAATGTACAAGGGTTTCATCATCATTATTACAAAAAATGCAATTCGAACTTAAGTCTGTGTATTTGGAAATAGTGTGTGTGTGTGTGTGTGTGTGTGTGTGTGTGTGTGTGTGTGTGTGTGTGTGTGTGTGTGTGTGTGTGTGTGTGTGTGTGTGTGTGTGTGTGTGTGTGTGTGTGTGTGTGTGTGTGACCTAGCCTGGGCGAAATCCGTTGTTCTGTCTTAATCTTTGGGTGGAGTAGGCCTACATGGGAAGGTGTCGCCAGGCCAGGTGTGACCACACAGTTGATGTGTGTTTATTCTGTTTATTCTTGTAATGTAATGTGTTGTGTATTCTGCTTTTCTATGTATGTATGCTAGACACCTTCATTTCCCCCGGGATCAATAAATGATACTCTAGGCTACTCCACTAGCCTAATTGGTTATATGGATTTTGTTATTACTTGCTATTATGCCTATAGGGTGATGTAAGATAGTGCATGCATCCAATTAATTTAGGTCTATAGATGATGAACACTATAGGCCACTGCACATAGGCCTACTATCACTACTCATTTTCCTGCGGTGTGACATGCCTATGCAATGTGTTGATGCAGGACACATTTTCCCAAAAATGGCAAAAATAAGGCGAAATTCCACTGACCACTAAGTGCTTTATTTTTTTCTATTTTTTTCCAATTTTTTCCATCATTTTTTTCAGGAATTGGAAAAACTTTTATTTATTTTTTTGCGTTACGCCCTTAACCCTATCGCGCCGGATGCATCATATATGTCTCATCAAATTCAAAGCCCTCTCCACGCTGACACACAAAAAAATCGATCTGAAAAACATCCTGCGTGTCATTTCCAAACGTCCTGCAGTACACGGAAACCGCCACAAGAGAGCAGCGGTCGACAACAAGTTGACCACAGCTCGGCGAAAAACAGGAAAATGGGGTAGAAGCGGTTTCCCTGACTGACGCTGAGATTTCGTCAAATTGCATAAGGTCTGTGTACAAATTTCCGAAATATAACTCTACATCCTTTAATTTGAACACTTGCTTTGTGCAATTAAGCAAGGAAGAGTTTATATTTTTACACCGTGTTGCAGAGAGATCGTGCTAAAACTGATGAGACATATAAGCACCATCCGGCGGTGGCAGGAAGTCAGCCATCAATGCATTTGCTCCATAGGGAAACTTACAAAGCATACCACGACGATCGTTTAACAAAACACACAAGTTGTTTTACTTCAAGACAAAGATATTGCCTTAAGAAACAGGTTTTACTTGCAATTTTGAAAATGCAATGCAAAATGTTGAAATTATGATCTCGTAAAAAATGCATTGAAGTGAATGGAGAAATGGTCCAATTGTAGTAATGGACCCATATATTCAAATTACACATCAAAAATGAATAATGATCTATATTACACTCATAAATAGGTTGTTGAGCATTCGATCAGCTATGTTTTTACATAGATTTTAAAAAATTACCCAACCAGGCTGTGGGAAATGTAAAATATGGTCCTGCTAAAACAAGGATAGGCTTTAAAAAATGGCAGGATCTCACTAAATATTTAAAGATAATCCTCAAATTAAATTGTCTGACAACTTTTTAAATTAAAAAAAAGTTGTAAATGCATTAAAAGTCATTTTTCAATGGTCATGAAATTTGAATTTTCATTCATTAAAAGCCTGATGCATCATATATGATGCATTAAATATCTCAGCGACCTTAACAAAATTTTGAATTTTTTTTTTACATTTCTTATAAGGGACCAATATTGAAGCAAATTCCAAAAAATTAGAATTTTCTCTCATTGCTTTCATGGTTCAGGTTTCACAGGGTTAAACGTCAACCACCCACACACAGAGGGGGAATGTGTGAGAGAGAGGCCTCCATTAAACACTAAAGGTAGGGATTTCCCCATCAGTCCCTTGTGCTTCAGTCAAATGGGCTTGCGGTCACAAGATTGTACAGGCAGTGAACCGTAGTAGTAAGGGGCCCCCATACACGGGCGGTAGGCCTATACTAGACAGCTATAGAGTCGTGTGTGTGTGTGTGTGTGTGTGTGTGTGTGTGTGTGTGTGTGTGTGTGTGTGTGTGTGTGTGTGTGTGTGTGTGTGTGTGTATGTGTGTGTGTGTGTGTGTTATTGATAATGCCATGATTATTCATTATTTTCCACTTCTGCCAAACCTAATATAATGTGTTAACTTATTATACTCAAGTACTCTACTGTATCCATTATCCTGTATTTTGGCCACCAAGCTCACAGACTGATTGAGTCCACTAACCACTGATCTGCAGCGTGAAATGTGCCCAGTCCCGCATTCAGTCTTTGTAGAGGACATGTCTGGCTGGCCCAAATAAAACAAAAAGACTTTTTAGCAGAGTTGCCTCGAGACGGGACTCTCCTTTTATTTTGATGTTCAAGACGCCCTCTTACCCTTGAGGATCACCTGCCCTGCATGATTGTTTTGAGACCCAAGCCAGCGCTCCCCCATCTCTCTCTACTAGGGGCGCAACTACTCATTTCTGGGGGGGTATGCAAGAGCTATTTTGGTGCCACCCCCCCCCCCTCCAAAAAACAAAACAAACAGAAAACGGGCTTGTGATTACGCCCCTTGTTAAACCCTTGTGACCCTTGAAATATGTATCTGTTTTTGAATCTAACAGTATTCTACCTCTTTTACCCTCTCTTTTGGGCAGTCATGGGTGAGCGGTTAGGGCGTCAGACTTGCATCCTAGAGGTTGCCGGTTCGACTCCCGACCCGCCAGGTTGGTGGGGGGAGTAATCAGCCAGTGCTCTCCCCCATCCTCCTCCATGACTGAGGTACCCTGAGCATGGTACCGTCCCACCGCACTGCTCCCCATGGGGCGCCACTGAGGGCTGCCCCCTTGCACGGGTGAGGCATAAATGCAATTCTGTTGTGTGCAGTGTTCACTTGTGTGCTATGGAGTGCTGTGTCACAATGACAATGGGAGTTGGAATCTTTTTGGCGCCCCCTCTCTCTGGCGCCCCCCTGCAAAGCATACGTCACATATTGTAGTTGCGCCCCTGCTCTCTACTCTTGCGACTCATTCATGCTACTTTCCCACTCGGGGCTCAAACTAACAACCTCCCAATCACAGCTCTCTCTAGGTCGTCCTCAGACGAGCAGCCTTCCATCGTTGCTTCCAGTCATCCCGATTCTCCATACATCCTTTCAGTTCGCTGGTACTCTGGGCTCCAGCGTCCTTCTTGAGTATGTCCACAAATGTTAGTGTGGGACGTCCTCTTAACCGGCACCCATGTGATGGTTCCCATAGCAGCAGTTTGCTGGCTGGCAGTTCTGGGTGCCTTTGGCAATGTCCTACGAGTCTCATTCTCCTTACAGCTATCTTCTCGCTCACCCTTGGTATTCCCTCTTATAGGTTGGTTACATGTGCACATTTACTGATGTTAAGCACTGCACGCAGCATCCTGGTGTAGCACCCATCAAGGGACTTCTCTAGGGTGGTTTCAGGGTCCAGCATTCACTGCCATAGAGAAGGACGGACTCTACTGTCGCGTAGAAGAAGCTGAGTTTGATTGGACGGGGGAAGATTGGAGTTCCATGCACTGGCCATACCATTCAGGGCCCTCCACGCAAGTGCCTTCCTCACTTTTGGATCTTGCTCAGTAGAGTTGACCCATGAGCCCAGGTATTTGAAATCGTCGACTTCTTTCAGCACAGTGCCTCCTGCTGTACTCAGAGGTTGATGTTCAGGTGGGATGCTGTAGGTGACCGCAACAGTCGGGAAATAACCTTGGCTCGAAATTTAACCCGGGTCCCTGGCATGACAGTGCAGTGCCCTAACATTTGAACCACGGCAGGGCCACAAAACACATCATTATAACAATGACTAATATATTTTATGACCCATACAGTTCAGTATCCATTGAAATCACGTTTTGATATTCCCAGTATAGTTTATGCATTTAGGTCAGTTACATCTTAATTATGCAACATACACATTAATGGCGCGCCCATTTGCACAAAGAGGCTACATTCTCTGCAGACATGGACCCCATAATGTTAATGCCCCCATAATGCCATAGCAACAACGTGTTACTAAAGACACTTTGTAATGTCATATGAAGTTTTTTTTTTCATCAAACAGCAAAGCATTCAACAGGCTACTTAAGATACTCTCACTCTAACATTAGCACAAGTCCAACACAGGAGTAAATCATGAATCTACAAACAGTATAGGGCATCTTCAAAGCGAACCTACAAAATGACTGTAGTATGCAAATGAACCCATCATCCACATACCTGTACATTGGGTTCATCCAAAAGTCCCCACTGCCTTCCAATGTTGAAGGCAAAAAATAAGGAAGTGTCAAACTCAGGTCATTTTATTCGGCCTGTAAGAACATTTCCAAATGTGTATTACAGTTGGCCCACATACACCATTGATATGTAAGGCTAGCGTAATAAGACTTGGTGTGTCACAGGAATATGAGTGGGCCCAGGGCAGTGGAACAGCTGACACTCTGCAGGCATTTTTGAACTATGATGGGAAACTACTGTATTTAATAAATAAATAAATATTGAGTTTGACCCGTGACTTCATTGCAGATTTTTATTTTGGCACTCAGTGAATTTGAGTTTGACACCTGACGCCCCTGACTTAGTGGCTCCACTCCATTTCGTGTCACTCCAGCCACTACAGCATGCCAGTTATCGGAGCTATAGGCCTACTTACCATACCAGAACTGTATGGCAAAAACCTGGCTAGTATAGTATCCTAGTAATCCAGGTTAAATTAACCTTGAGCAGGGATGGACTGGCCATCTGGGTAACGGGTATTTCCCGGTGGGCCCTGCACTCTCGTGGGCACCTATTTTCAGATATGTTTTTTTTTTTAAAAACAACTCGAGGGTGCAGGGCCCATCGGTGAGTC
>NC_085862.1:12305580-12313080 GCF_034702125.1 Engraulis encrasicolus | reverse complement strand
TTAATGTTACCTTTTAGAAGAGAGAGAGAGCCATCCCAATAGGCCTACTGTTTGTTGTTTTGTCTGCAGGCTATATTTGTAATTTGGAACTTGTTCCTGTGTTGTTGGAAATGTCTTCGCCTTTTTTCCATCACAGCAGGAGGTGACACACGTGAAGACGCTGTTGACAAAAACAACGCCAGTGACATACCGTACATAGTGGATGTTTCAGAGAATTTGAAAAGTGAGATTACTGAAAGTTGAAAGTCCTCTCAACTCTCAACTCTGCTCGTCAGAAAGCAATAATGAAATTGTGTCCGGCCTTAGCAAGTGAGAGAAAGTCTCGTGTGTGTGTTTCTGAGAGCAAGTGGCCGAGAGTCAGAATAAAAAGTATGTGTAGTGATTCCGGCGAAACAAACAGACACTGAGGAGTGTGGTGCTGACTGCATAGACACAGCACTCCTAAAAAAAGCTCATACAGTTCATACAGTATATGGTGAGAGAACCACATTTGGAGTAGACTGGAAATGGACTTTATATACCGCCTCTTTTTCCTGGCTGTGAAGTTAAATAAATCTATCTTTCTGTTGAGAAGAACAACATTATTCTACACTATTCTAAATTTTGGATTTGGCAGTATGAGACTGTTGAAGGCGTTTGTCTCAGGTAATGTCACACAGTATTTTGGGAGTGTCAATTCAACCTAGATCAGTGATTCTCAAACTGTGGGACCTGAAAGTATTCCAAGTGGTGGGCCTTGAAATCATTTTCAAAAAATCTAAATAATCTTGTATGCATGTTGCTGTTGACTATTTATTTGGGTTTTGTATTTGTTTATTGGGCCAGAGGTGGGCCTGAACTTTTGTGACAATTTCAAGTTGGAAAAGGAGAGTCACATCTTCTAAGTGTACGTACGTATTTGGCCCCAGAGTACCCTCTAAGTGTTGAACTACCAATTCATGTTTACTGTGTAGGCAAAACGTATCCTGTGTGGTCCAGTCATCCTTGGCCCAGTCTCCTTTGAAGTGGACCAGCTTGCTTTCAAGTGTGCAGGTACAGTAATGTCAGTTCCTTCCTTGAGGCCTATTGGACTTGAATCTTTTCTTCGTACAGTACTTCTCCCCTCCCTGCATGTCTGGCGTTTTAGTTCAGCCCTTTCCACTTTTCTGTATTCCCATTCACTGTCTGTCTGCTGAGTCTTTTCTGGACAGACAGTCAGACACCCACACATGGCTTATACCATTGCAGTCGATGTGGAAGTCACAATATTTATTATGTGTTGATGTGGTCTGTCTATGAAGAAAGGTGTCATTCTTGTTAGGACATGAAGTGAGGAAATGAAGTGCTCATCTCAACCACAAGGAACTGCCTGAGAGAGAGAGAGAGAGAGAGAGAGAGAGAGAGAGAGAGAGAGAGAGAGAGAGAGAGAGAGAGAGAGAGAGACACTGAGAGACTGAGACAGAGACAGACACGGTGTGTGTGTGTGTGTGTGTGTGTGTGTGTGTGTGTGTGTGTGTGTGTGTGTGTGTGTGTGTGTGTGTGTGTGTGTGACTTGTGTGCCTACTGATCCATTAACTGGTTTTGACCACACCAGATGTTGGTCCTTTGGCTTAACTGTAATGATCATTTCCAGTTAGCCTTACCCGCCTGCCCGCCCGCCCGGTCACATCTGCCCCGGAGTTTCAGTTGAAGGTGTGCACTGTCATGAATGCACTTATGCACTCGCACCGTTAATGACTCAGCGCACAATGCCACTATCCACTCGTGTGTGTGTGTGTGTGTGTGTGTGTGTGTGTGTGTGTGTGTGTGTGTGTGTGTGTGTGTGTGTGTGTGTGTGTGTGTGTGTGTGTGTGTGTCTGTCTGTCTGTTTCCCGCTGAGTAAGGCTGGGGTCTCTAGGGATGCTCAGTCAGAACTGAAGATCTGCATATCGGTTGCCAGGTGCAGTGGGGAGTTTGAGTAGTTTCTTCAAAGACTTGACCTCTCAAGGAACAGCCTTTTAAACATAGGCTATAATATAAATACTTTTGGGGGCTTTTTGCACCTTCATAGTGATAGGAAAGTGAAGATTGACCAGAGAGAGAGAGAGAGAGCGCACGATGGGGCAGGGCAGGACGCGAACCCGGGTCTCCATGTAGGCCAATATTGTACGGGTGCTATATACAGTATATACACTAGGGGACAGAACCCCCAAGGCATGTTTTTAACCCAGTAAGATGTGGCCCCTGTTAAAGTTTTTTTTAGAGATGCACCGGATCCTGATTTTTAGGATCCTGCTGGATACCGGATACACTGCTAAAGATCCTGCCGGATCCGGAACCGGATACCGGACCCTACGAAAGGGTTGAAACACATAGCCTACTCGCACACGTGGGCCCTTTTTTATTACGTTGGCGCAAACTATTTTTAAGACTCATTGGCTTACTGCCACACTGCCTTCAATGGCCGCTTCGCTGCATGGACTGACTGAAAATTCTAGGCTACGTAAAAAGTAGAGATGTCCCAGATCCTGATTTTTAGGTAACTGCCGGATACCGGATCCACTGCTTAAGATCCTGCCGGATCCGGATAGTCTGAAAAACCCTATTATCCTGCCGGATCCGGAACCGAATCTTGGATCCTGTACATCTCTAGTTTTTTTGGTTGGTCTTTTTGACTTTAGTGGTGATAGGACAGTAGGACAGGCAGACAGGAAGCGAGCGGGGAGAGAGATGGAGAAGGTTCAGCAAATGACTCCAACCCGGGTCGCCGCCCAGTGCCCTACCGCTAGAGCAGTGATTCTCAAAGTGTGGTCCGGGGACCACTGGTGGTCCGCGATAGAGCTCAGGTGGTCCGCAAGGGGATTTCTATTTTTCCAAGACAAGCTAGCAGTAGGCTATATTTGTAACATTATTACAAAGCTAAACATACTGTAGCTGAAGCCTTATTTTCAACACAATAAGACAGGCTTGAGATGTGAATAGAATGTGTAAGTGATCTGCACCCGTCAATTGTCAATTCAGTTGAGAGGTGGTCCCTGAACATTTTTAGGGGGATAAGATGGTCCCCGTTCTGAAAAAGTTTGAGAAACACTGTTCTAGAGCCATGATAGGGCCAAGATATGACCCCTGTTTTAAATTAGCTGTTACCTGAATGGCAATGACCAAGTCGTATTGTATTACTAAAGGCTGAGCACTCTCATAGTGGTGCAGTGGTTGTAAAGTGTTTTTCAGTTACTATTACAGTGTTCCATTGGTGGAACGGTGTGCGTTAAGGGGATACGTGTTCTTGAAATCCAAAGGTTGCAGGTTCGAATTCCATATCCTCGACGGCTGAAGTGCTCTTGAGCAAGGTACCTATTCTACCTAGTACCTATATCTCACATTGCAAACCAATCAATGCCCTGTACCCAAATAACTGTAAGTGACTTTGGATAAAGGCATCGATCAAGATGCCACAGTGTCACAGTTTTCCAACACAGGTGACTTCACTGAGTAATTGCAGCGTATCTGTCTGGTTGGATCGAATGTGTGGCAGGGCTGTTAGTTTTCAGGGAACATCAGCCTGCTCTTCTGCCACCATGTTCATGGTTGGCACTCACATCACTTTACATTACATTTTATTTAGCGGCCGTTTATTTTTATTTATTTATTTATTTTAAATCCAAAGCGTTTTACAGACCTTTTAGGGTGCAGAGTATTGGTTACTATCCCCAGAGCAATGTGGGGTCAGGTGCATTGATCAAGGCACTGAAGCTATGAACCAAGATGGGCAGAGATATGGATGGGAATTGAACTTGCAACCCTCTGAATTGAAGTCCAAGTTTTCAAACTCACAATAAGACCCACAATACAAAATAATCCGACTCTGGGTGTCTACAGTGTAAATTTGGTTGTGTGCACCAAAACTATAACACGATTAAGCAGGTGTAACTGTAACTGTATAAAACTCTATACAATTTATAACATTTATAAACTGTGTAAACAATGTCTACAAGTGTATAAAATAGTGTATAAAAGTAAATATTAAATTTGAATTGATTTCAAGCACTTGTAGAAAATTGACAACAACAGCCACCTGAAGACTTTGAGGTGACGCTATGGTGTGGTGCCTATGACATCCTGTTTTGGGACGACTGAACAGGGAAACAGAAGCTCAACATTTCCATGACTGCAGTGCACTGCGTGTAATGTGGCACAAAACAAAATAAAAAATAAGCCTGTACATCATTTCACGGTTTTTAGCCTATAGCCTGTGGCATTTTCCCCTGGAAATGGTGTCACTCATTTTGAAGATAGTCCATTTGGATTGGGACACATTATAACACCACATGAACAAAGGTCTAATTCCATAATAAGGAAATGTATGAGAATATTAACCGGTATGGGGAAAAGTATGGAAGCAGTTGATGACGGGTTGCAATTTTGGCTACGCAATGTAGCCAGAATTAAATATTTAATCAAATGACTTAAGGGGAATGGCAATTTCATATTGGACCATAGGTCTGCACATCACTTTTTAAACTGCCCTACCCCCCTTTTTCCTTTGATGAAGCCAAGTCTTGAAATACACAGACTAAATAAATTCTTATTAACTTATAAATATAGGCTACAGAGATATCTAGGTTATCCAAGAAAGCATAGGCCTATTCACATCAATGGCACTTTAGCTTTATGTTTCATCCAGATAACAACATTCAGTGTCAGCCTAGTGCGCTGTAAATAGGTTGTGTAAAAAACCAATTTAAAAGAACGAGCGTCTTTTCTTATAAATAACAAATTCACGCTCTACTTTCCGCTGGTGCGCGTGGGCCCTCCGCCACTTGTTACAGCCAGGGCTTCCCCCTGCTGTTTACCGGACGCCTCGAGCTCTCCACTCTGGCAGGTGCTTCAAAAAAAGTTTCAGCGTGTGTTCCGGTGACGCCCCGCCCATCCAGGAGAAAGTTATTTAGTCTGAGAGAATGACAGAGCGGCTGATTGATAAAGAGAGACACTGTAGGCTGCATGAGAAACCATCCTACTACAATTTAGGCTTGAGAGCGAAATAAGAGTGGGAGCAAGCGAAAGTTATAGGACTATCGAAACAGGGACTCAGCTTTGTAAGACCAATTCCAAAACACCACCAGCGCTTTTTTAGTTTCAGAGGTAAGAGCTGTGCCACTGTGTAGAGCAGTGGTTCTTTTGGTTGGGATGGGGTGACCTGCCACACTACGGTTTTATTGCTCACTATCCTTTTGGCAGAAGCCATATGGCCAACTAAGTCCTATTGCTTACTAAAATGTGATTGAACGCTGAAATGGAAACGAAACAGTGTCAGCTACTTGGTACCAACACGTTAATTGTTGTTTCTCCAGTATGAACACACGAGTGCAATGCATCTAAAACGAAGTCCTTGCTTTGTGTCAGATGAACATAGATGGGGAGCGCATGTCCTCCGGTAACGGGAAACTTCGCCAATGGTTAATCGAGCAGGTGGATACGGGCAAGTACCCTGGGCTCGTGTGGGAGAATGATGAGAAGAGCATCTTCCGTATCCCCTGGAAGCACGCGGGCAAACAGGACTACAATCGAGATGAGGATGCGGCTCTCTTTAAGGTAGAATAAAAAGTCAAAAGAAACTCAGAGGCTTGCCACTGAGGCTGAATATTTGTAGCTGACATGTCAACTTTTTTTCCGCTTTGGACACCACAGGCCTGGGCTCTTTTTAAAGGCAAGTACCGAGAAGGCATTGACAAGCCTGACCCACCCACGTGGAAGACGCGCCTCCGTTGCGCGCTGAATAAAAGCACTGACTTTGAGGAGATAGTGGAACGCAGTCAGCTGGACATCTCTGAACCATACAAGGTTTACCGGATTATCCCAGAGGACGCAAAGAAAGGTACGTTTCGCACAGACTATACGTGTATGTTTTGCTTTTTATTTTATTTTGTAATCTATCTTTTTTAAGTCCGAACTAGACCTCCTTTAGAAAGTGGTTGATGGCATTGACGAGATTATGCATGCAGCAGCAAAAGTAAACTTTATGCTATAACAAAAAGGAAGTTTCGTATTATTTAGATTTTCAAAAAACATTTCCTTTGACCTTTTGCTGTCCAATGAGACCTTTGGTGTAAGAAAGCACTGATAGTAATAGGATGATTCATAACAAGACAAACGTCACTCACTTACTGTAAACTCCTCTCTCTCTCTCTCTCTCTCTCTCTCTCTCTCTCTCTCTCTCTCTCTCTCTCTCTCTCTCTCTCTCTCTCTCTTTCTCAGGCTCCAGGCCTTTGGGGGAGGCAGGGGTGCATTTGACATCCCCCCAGTACCAGCTGCACCCCACATACGCTCCTCCACAGAACCAGGTGATTATATCACTCAGTCACTTGTTCTACCTTCTTTGATTAATTACGATAATACCTTTTAGTGTGCACATTAATAATATATGAATGGTGTGAAATCTCGGTTTTCTAATGGGCTATGTAGGAGGGTAGCTAGCTACCTGTGACTCTGTAATAACTGTAAATATAGGCCTATTCATAATGGTATGATGTCTTGGCTGTGTGTGTAGCTGGGTAGTTACGTTCCCGGTCAGGAGTATGGCTGGAGGGGCCACCCATGTGAAGAGCCTCCACATGCGGACTACAGCAACACGCCCTACAGCCCAGCACACACACCCTGGGAGAACGGTGAGTCGGTGGGTTTGTGAGACGTGTGTGTGTGTGTGTGACACGTGTGTGTGTGTGTGTGTGTGTGTGTGTGTGTGTGTGTGTGTGTGTGTGTGTGTGTGTGTGTGTTTGTGTGTGTGTGTGTGTAGAGTGGAGTATCATTTATTAATCCAGAGGGAAATTAATGTCTTTTTTAGAGTAGAGTAGAGTAGAGTATCATCCGTGTGTGTGTGTGTGCGCGCGTGGGCAGTGATTAAATTGTCTTTTCTACGGACGGTTAATGGTCTTATTATGGTCAATTATGGCGGTGGTCAATGTAGTCAATTATGTCTGTTGTATTATCACAAATACTCTGGATTTGGAAACAGCGCTCTGGCTGTGTAGCAGAGGTGAGGAGAGGGAACACATGTATGATAGTATACCAGTGGCTACCAAACTGTTGCAGCAATCAGCAAGGACCCCCTTTTAGGCTTAAAGGGACACTGTTTATTTCCAGAATTCATGCTGCCCATTCACTAATGTTACCTTTTTCATGAATACTTACCACCAGCATCAAATTCTAAGTATTCATTATGACTGGAAAAATTGCACTTTTCATACATGAAAAGGGGGATCTTCTCCATGGTCCGCCATTTTGAATTTCCAAAAATCCCCATTTTTAGCTGCAAAAATGACTGTTCTTGAACCATACTAGAAAATATCTGTTTATTACTTGGTAAACTTTCATGTAAAGATCAGATTTGGCAATAGGCTGCCCAGTTTCAATGAGCAGCATAGTTGCAATACCTTTTTTGACCATTTCCTGCACAGTGTACCTTTAAGAATATTTTCACGACCCCCACCCTCCATAGTTTTAGCCTAGCAATGGATTTCTGGCAATATTAGTTGACAAACTATC
>NC_085862.1:12298080-12300580 GCF_034702125.1 Engraulis encrasicolus | reverse complement strand
TTGCCCTGGGCCCGCTCAAAGTTGTCAGCGGCCCTAAACATGAGAACTGTGTTTGACTATATGTGTGGAGTGGCAAGACTTAAACAAGGAGCAGCAGAGACGACGACAATGCAGCAATGCAGAACAAATGAAGCTCTTAAAATGATGACAAATAAGCACTGACTGACAGAATGTAATGACCTGTGTTAATAACGTTGTAACTGTTTGCTGAAGGCCTATGAACATGTCGACCCTAAGCATGTATGTCTAACGAGTGGCTCCGACAAAATAGAACTCGTCTCTAATCGCTAGCCCAGTGTGCGGGGTTCTATTGAAAACAGTGGAATCAAACTTTTGCGGAGCAGTGCTCTGCATTTTGTCGGAGCCGGTGTGCGGATGCCTTTACTGCCCTTAATGTCAGGGAAAACTATTACTACTCAAGCTTTAAAATATACTGTATGTATAATTAAGTTCAAGAAGGTAGAGAATGCGCGCACATCAGTGGTACAGGTGCTGGACAACATAAAGTAACTGAAATAAATGATAGAAATCTGCAACACTGTTAATGCTCCCAGTGATATATTTGCCAAATAAATCACTGGGATCATTAACAGTGTTGCGGACTTCTATCATTTATTTCTTGTATAATTAAGTTGACATCAACATCTCTCCACAACCCCAAACAGATCTTTAAGAAAAAAAAACATGGTAGGCCTACGTCATATTGGTCTATGTCTAAGGAACTCTGTCAGGGACCTGTCTGTGTATATTGTGTATTTATATCTGTATGTGCACCTACAACTGGATTGAAATTACACTTTGATACTTTTTCATTGACATGTCTTGTGTATTTCTACATGCTCCATCTGCCTGGCTGTGTACATGATCTGTCTGTGCAACGGGTGCTGTACTGGTGCCTGGCCTGTGTACATGAAATACATGCACTTCAGTACAGCATCTAAGGCTATAGGTTGCACCAACATAGCTTAATTTAAACCTAGTTTAGGCTTAAACTGAATGTGGTAAATCCATGTTTAAATTGGGTTTAAATTAATCTGAGATGTGTGGCACATCTTAAATTTAAAACCTGGATTGCCTAAACTGATTTAATCAAGGATTAAAGTAAATTTAAAATATGTTCATCAGCCACTATGAATAGGTATTGTTGTCAAATGTAATGTATGCCTAAATAGGCAAAACATTGACTGTAAACAAGCAAACGAGGACACTTCGAATTAAATAGCCCAAATAATAGCCTATAATAGGCCGTTGCGTTGTATCACATTCCATTGCACTTACCAGTCAGTGATCTAAAGCAACATACAAAAGTAACCAACATCAAACACACGTAGAACACGAGCGCGAGTGGCTGTAGGTATATTCATGTGTTCGTGAGTGTGTGCACTGTGAAGAGTGTGTGAAGAGGTGTGTGTGACAGTGTGTGTGTGTGTGTGTGTGTGTGGCGAGTGTGGTTAAGATGTTTTGCGAGCAGGAAGTTTGGTTCAAAGCCTGCGCAGGGGAACATCAACAGACATACAGACATGCATACACACACACACACACACACACACACACACACACACACACACACACACACACACACACACACACACACACACACACACACACACACACACACACACACACACACACACACACACACACACACACCCTCTCTCTCTCTAAATACACATACACACACTGACACCACAAACACACATGCACACAGGCTCACAAAACAGAGATAGGTGACATCACTGGTAAAGGAAAACTCCAGTGACAATGTATGTGTCATCGGCACTGCACACACACGCACACACACACACACTTACAGTAATCAAATAAGACACCTTCAGACAGATGAATTGATGGCACTTTTAATGTGGGAAGCAGAGTGACATTTAGAGGACAGTAAAGCATGTTAGTGAATGAGTGTGTGTGTGTGTGTGTGAGAGAGAGTTTGTGTGTGTGTGTGTGTGTGTGTGTGTGTGTGTGTGTGTGTGTGTGTTGGTTCATTACCAAGTAGAAGAGCATGATTAACATTTCCTGCATGATATTACACACACAGGTGGGAGCCAATGAGGCACAGGTGCAAAGGACGCGCACGCACGTCTGTAGTGTGTGATTGAGTATGTGTGTTTGATTATGCGTGTGTGTGTGTGCGTGCGTGCGTGTGTATTTGCACACATCTGTGTGAATGTGCACACTGCACACCTGTATGTGCACATGCATGTACATACGTATGTGTGTGCGTGTGTGTGTGTGTGTGTGTGTGTGTGAGAGAGAGAGAATGTGTGAGCATGTACAGTACAGGGCAAAAATATGGACTCACCTTCTCATTTAATTAATTCTCTTTATTTGTGTGGCTTTTTAAAGGGACACTGTGTGAGATTTTTAGTTGTTTATTTCCAGAATTCATGCTGCCCATTCACTAATGTTACCTTTTTCATGAATACTTACCACCAGCATCAAATTCTAAGTATTCATTATGACTGGACAAATTGCACTTTTCATACATGAA
>NC_085862.1:12275580-12290580 GCF_034702125.1 Engraulis encrasicolus | reverse complement strand
GCACTGTGTTAACTCTATCATTAGAAAATACATACCAAATGCTAATCCTAAACAAAATAATGCTATAGCAATTTAAGTTGTGCCCTGACCAAAACATTCCCTAACCTTAACCTGTCATTAAAGACATATTTTTGAGAAATACCTTTTCCAGTTGGTTGCTAGGCTATCAAACTCATATAATGAATGAAAGAAAACTAGCTGTGCCCAGACCAAAACAATCCCTAACCCTAACCTGTCAGTAAGAAATGTTTTTTTTTAGACAAAATATTTAAAATGAGAAAAATCCTGAGAAAACACAAGACTGTGGAAATAGCCTATAGAAAGCACTTCAAACAATTCCGTGTCCAGGAGCACGGAAAACAATTCCGTGTCCAGGAGCACAGAATTTTGGCAAAATCCGTGCTCCTGGACACGGATTTTGTGTCCTTAACATCCGTGTCCAGGAGCACGGAATTTTTGGAGATCATGTTGGTGTGTGTGTGTCTGCGTGTGGGTGTGTCTGTGTGTGTTAACGTGTAAGAGGTAGGCAGTCTTTGAGTATATGGTGTGTGTGTGTGTGTGTGTTTACCTGTGGGAGGTAGGCAGTCCTTCCAGTCGAAGTATCCAGCGTATATGCCGGGCTCCAGGTATCCCACTATGGGGTCGGCCTTCTGCTCAATGTAGCTCTCAAACACCTCAGCATCCAGCCGACGCACCTCCTCAAGACTCAACTACACACACACACACACACGCACACACACGCACACACACACACACACTATGAGTGGTCCTTATTCTGCGTATTACCTGTGTCTATGCTTGTGAAGTTGTGCTGTGAAGTGATGTCCCCACCATCAAATACACTCGGTAATCTCTCTGTGCCTGTGTGTGTGTGTGTGTGTGTGTGTGTGTGTGTGTGTGTGTGTGTGTGTGTGTGTGTGTGTGTGTGTGTGTGTGTGTGTGTGTGTGTGTGTGTGTGTGCCTGTGAATCTGTGTGTGTGTGTGTGTGTGTGTGTGTGTGTGTGTGTGTGTCTTACGCTGAGTACTCTCTCTGTGCCTGTGAATCTGTGTGTGTGTGTGTGTGTGTGTGTGTGTGTGTGTGTGTGTGTGTGTGTGTGTGTGTGTGTGTGTGTGTGTGTGTGTCTTACGCTGAGTACTCTCTCTATGCCTGTGAATCTGTGTGTGTGTGTGTGTGTGTGTGTGTGTGTGTGTGTGTGTGTGTGTGTGTGTGTGTGTGTGTGTGTCTTACACTGAGTACTGTCTCTGTGCCTGTGAATCTGTGTGTGTGTGTGTGTGTGTGTGTGTGTGTGTGTGTGTGTGTGTGTGTGTGTGTGTGTGTGTGTGTGTGTGTGTGTGTGTGTCTTACGCTGAGTTCTCTCTCTGTGCCTGAGAATCTGTGTGTGTGTGTGTGTGTGTGTGTGTGTGTGTGTGTGTGTGTGTGTGTGTGTGTGTGTGTGTGTGTGTGTGTGTCTTACGCTGAGTACTCTCTCTATGCCTGTGAAGCCGTGTGTCTCCATGTGGTGGGCCATGTTAAGGAAGGTGTGTGTGCGTGTGTGTGTGTGTGTGTGTGTGTGTGTGTGTGTGTGTGTGTGTGTGTGTGTGTGTGTGTGTGTGTGTGTGTGTGTGTGTGTGTGTCTTACGCTGAGTTCTCTCTCTGTGCCTGAGAATCTGTGTGTGTGTGTGTGTGTGTGTGTGTGTGTGTGTGTGTGTGTGTGTGTGTGTGTGTGTGTGTGTGTGTGTGTGTGTGTGTGTGTGTGTGTGTGTGTGTATGTGTGTGTGTGTGTGTCTTACGCTGAGTACTCTCTCGGTGCCTGTGAAGCCGTGTGTCTCCATGTGGTGGGCCAGGTTGAGGAAGGTGTGCTTCTCCAGGTAGTGGCAGTTACTCAGGAGGATCAGCAGACGCTGCTCCTGTGGAGCACACACACACACATGGACGTACACACACACACACGGACGTACACACACACACACACACACACACACGGACGTACACACACACACACACATGGACGTACACACACACACACGGACGTACACACACACACACACACACACACACGGACGTACACACACACACACACACACACACACGCACACACACACACACACACACACACACACACACACACACACACACACACACACACACACACACGCACACGCACACGCACACGCACACGCACAATCACCTCAAATCATTCACAATACTCATCCACTGGCAAAATGATGTTCATGACACCTTGGGTTTTCGTGCTAACAGACAGACAGACCGACAGGCAAAATACACCAAACTCAAGGGAGTGGAAGGTTCGGGTGTGATTCCAACCAGCAAACCTCTGATGTAAAGCTCATCTCCTTTAAAGGGACACTGTGTGAAATTTTTAGTAGTTTTTTTTCCAGAATTCATTCTGCCCATTCACTAATGTGTAATTTGGTGCAGTGTAGTGTAATGTAGTGTAATGTGGTGTAGTGCAGTGTAGTATAATGTAGTGTACTGTGGTGTAGTGCAGTGCAGTGTAATGTAATGTAATGTAGTGCAGTGTAGTGTAGTGTAATGTAATGTAATGTAATGTAGTGCAGTGTAATGTAATGTAATGTAATGTAATGTAATGTAATGTAGTGTACTGTGGTGTAGTGTAATGAAATGTAATGTAGTGCAGTGTAGTGTAATGTAGTGTACTGTGGTGTAGTGCAGTGCAGTGCAGTGTAATGTAATGTAATGTAGTGCAGTGTAGTGTAGTATACTGTAGTGTACTGTGGTGTAGTGTAATGAAATGTAATGTATTGTAGTGCAGTGTAGTGTAGTATACTGTGGTGTACTGTGGTGTAGTGCAGTGCAGTGTAAAGTAATGTAAAGCACCTACCGAAGTGGGTTTGGAGTCTTCATAAGTGTTACTGAAGAGGTCAGGAGAGCCCAAATCTGAAGACATACTGACAACAGACACACGACACGTTAATATAGGACTGCATTCATGCCAACAATATTACTACACCAATCATAAGTTATTATAAACCAACTTGAGCAAAAGACAAACACAGGTGCAACAAAGGAAAAGGATGGCAATTTTATTGGTATAGCAGCGCATTTCATATACAAATGCAATCCAATGTGCTTGATAAAAATAAAATAAAAACGTGGCAGGTGAAATAATAAAAAAGAAATTAAATGAAGAAAAAGAAGAATCCACAGAAAAACACAAAGGGACACAGAGACACACAAAAAGACAGAGAAATACATAGACAGAGAAACGCACAGACACACAGAGAAACACAGAAACACACAGAGACACATAAAAACGCATAGACCCATAAAAACTCACTGGGATGTCTCCAAGTCTCCGTCCGTTTTCGTGCTCAACTCTTCCAAGCAGCCGATGAACACCTGAAGGGAAAACACGCAGACAGAAAGAAGCATTCAGAGAGTCGACCAAAGCTATGGGGACACTGATGCCATAACATAGTATAACACTGTGTGAGATTTTTAGTTGTTTATTTCCAGAATTCATGCTGTCCATTCACTAATGTTAGATTTTTCATGAATACTTACCACCACCATCAAATTATAAGTATTCATTATGACTGGAAAAATTGCACTTTTCATACATGAAAAGGGGGATCTTCTCCATGGTCCGCCATTTTGAATTTCCAAAAAAAAGCACATTTTTAGCTGCAAAAATGACTCTACTTGGACCATACTAGAAAATATTTGTTTATTACTTAGTAAACTTTCATGTAAAGATCAAATTTGGCAATAGGCAGCCCAGTTTCAATGAGCAGCATAGTTGCAGTACCTTTTTTGACCATTTCCTGCACAGTGTACCTTTCAAAAAAGCCTGGATCACCACTAACATTTAATCACTTGTTCCTTTTGTCATTTCCAACAAACAACCCAACACGACCGAAAACATAACCTCCTTGTCGGAGTGAATAAATTGAATGCAAGAATATACAGTATTTGTTGCTAGACATTAGGACTGCAACGATCAACTCACGATTCGGTTTGTATCCATTTCTCCAGTCAAAAAATAATCAGAGCATGTACTGCTTCAATATCAACAAATTAGTAGAGTCATAAATGGAGGTTCCGTGACCAACCTCTGGCAACAATGTTTTGATGATTGATTTGACCTCTATGGACCTCTATTTAGCCCCCATGTCCCTCGCAAAAATCCCGGGCTTTTTTGCTAGAGAGCCAAATTCAAAATGGCGTCCGGCGGCATCTCTAAAAAATAACTTTTGATCTGGATGACCTAGAATCATGTATGAAGGCACTTTTTCATACAAGCCAACCATGAGGATTCCAAATCTGACATCATTTTGGTTATAAAACTTTGTTTTGACAGTGAAATTCAAGATGGCCGCCATCTAGAACCGTTATTTTCGACCTTTATCATATTTGGACTGGGAACCTCCCAATTTGTGTGACTCCATTTCTCATGTAAAGATATTGAGAGAATATCTGATCTACAAGCCCAGAATTCCTCACATTGTGGGGCGTAGTGGGCTTGTAGATGGGCTATTTTAACAATGTGTCTTTTTTGTAGGCTATTATTTGACAATTTGGCAGGTATTTTAGCATTGTTTGATGATTACTTTGGATGCAGTGATGGTCTTTTACTTTGAGAGTCCTTACATTATGACCCCACCCCCCAAATCAGGGGGTCTTTACCCACAGGTCGAGAACCACTTATCTAGTTAAAAAAAGACCTTCACGTTTCACATTTTCCAAGCATTCTTGCACAGAGAAGCCCGTTGAGGAACTCGAGGCAAGAGCTGCTGAAATGGAAGAAGTGCGCTCACAGCAGTGATCAACTTGGTTGAAGACAGTCAGTCTCCCAGCTGCAAGAACACTGTGTTGTTGAGGAATGTGTGGTCTTATTCAACCCCAATGGCACATACAGGAAGACGCAGAAGAGCAAGCTCATCTCGAAGATCTCCCTCCACCCTGTTTTGATTTAAGAATCCTATCTTGCTCGAATTCAGTCGTTCTCAAACTTTTCCCATCATTTGCCCCTCAGAGGGTCTGGATGCCTCCGTGGCCCCTCCCCCTTTTTGTGGGGTAAAAATCACTTCTGGCTGGCGCTATCATAGTTATGTCTGACCTGAGGTAAATTAGTAAATAAATGGTTTCTAAGAAAAAGCAGTACTAGCGCAAACTGATTTTGCGATTGCTGCGCAGAATTAAAGGAAAGGTGAGATAAAACAAAAAGGGACTGCAGTCGAATGCAGTGCAGATGTGTGTTCATTTCCTATTCTATTCAAATCAATGACAATGAATAATATAATGTTGGTGAGGGGGCTTTAAACATATTGGCTTATTGGCCATATAGGAAATCTTTTTTTTTTTTTTTTGGGGGGGGGGGGGGGGGGGGGTCAGATCACACTGTGATGCCTCCGCGCCCCCCCAGGAAGGCTTGCGCCCCACTTTGAGAAACTCTGCTCTAATTGACATAGGCATGATCTGGAGGATGGGAACTCCATCAGCAGAAGATTGGCAGGCACAGGACGGCACCCTATACAAGTAGGTTGGGCTATGCCCAAAAGCTGTTATCCATCATCCTTGCCTTCTCATGCTCCCAGTATCATCGGTGCCAATGATCCCTACGATACACCATACTTAACAAAAGAAGACGAACGGGACCTGCGCATACATGGTAATGCACATACACACACATGAAATTGACAAGTTCCCATCTGCCAAGTCTTTCAAAATGTTATTGTGTAGTGTCAAAAACAAGAAAAAGGCTACACCATTGAGCAGTCTGAAGCTCTTCACTGTTTATGATGGTCAATGACTGTCAGGTAAGGTTGTAGTGGCCCTGTTATTGATGCAGCTGATACCGATGTCTACGGCAGCTTCCTGGCATGCTAAGCATTAAGAGAAACGAAGAGACTGTCCGCTTCCATGACTTGCTGACAAAAGATGGCAGACTGCATTGTGCAGCTACACTATTTTACAGGCTGTGATGCCAACTTACCTGTAGGGTTCTATGAAAAAGGAAAATCATCAGTACATGATAAGGTGATAAAGAGCTCTGTGGCACGGCAGCAACTCTCGGTTGCTCTCTGTTCACCTTGAAGAGAGAGTACAACAGCTGTTTGTGTTCACGATACAGATGATCTATGCAGACAAGAAAAGTAGCACCATGGCTGAAGCCTGTGCTTCCAAGTCGAAGACCATGAAGAGAAAGTCTTTTATCTGTCTCCCTCCATATGCAGACAGCTTATGCCAACTCTATCCCAACTACTTGCCGTATCTAGTGTGCCACCCCACACTAAAGAACCACCCATCGCCACTCAAACATGGTTGAGAGTATAGCGTATAGCTTCCCCGGGCCCTGTATTCCCCGGTCTTTGTATGGGAATGAGGAACTACCGACTCTTTTTCTCAAAAGGGTCCCATGTTCCCCGCATTGTATGGCCCAGGATGCTTCACATGCATATCTCTTGCACAAATGGTTGCCATGCGTATTTCATGTCAAGTTTGCGAACAGTGGCAGCCTAACCCTAACCGTAACTCTAACAACAACCCTCCCTAGTCATGCGGCAGCAGTCTACTTGGAAGCAGCAGGAATAGAACCCCTTTTTGAAAAAAGGGTTCTAAGTTCCCCGGTGGCGGGGGGACATAGGACTCGGGGAACATAGCTCCCGGGCAACATAGGGGTGACCCTGGGAGCTCATACACTGATGATTTTCCTTTTTCATAGAACCTTGAGTTGGCATCATGGCATTGTGCAGCTACACTGTTTTACAGGCTGTCTGCCATCTCTTCTGTCAAAAGGTCACAGAAGAGGACCGTCTCTTTGTCTCTCTTAATGCTTAGCATGCCAGGAAGCTGCCGTAGACATCGGTATATCAGCTGCATCAATAACAACAGGGCCACTACAACCTGACTGTCATTGACCATCATTAACAGTGAAGAGCTTCAGACTGCTCAATGGTGTAGTCTTTTTCTTGTTTTTGACACTACACAATAACATTTTGAAAGACTTGGCAGATGGGAACTTGTCAATTTCATGTGTATGCATTACCATGTATGCGCAGGTCTCGTTCGTCTTCTTTTGTTAAGTATAGTGTATCGTAGGGATCATTGGCACCGATGATACTGGGAGCATGAGAAGGCAAGGATGATGGATGACAGCTTTTGGGCATAGCCCAACCTACTTGTATAGGGTGCCGTTCTGTGTCTGCCAATCTTCTGCTGATGGAGTTCCCATCCTCCAGATCAGGGGTTCCCAAACTTTTTTCCCTGCGCACACCCTTGTACATTTCAATGTGGGTCGCGCACCCCCTCAGCGAATATTTTGGTGTGCTGATGGCCACACAAGTATGGATTCACTGCTCATTCACTGCATATTAAGCACAGTCATTTTTGGGGAATTCTCTTTTCCAAAAGCCTTGGAATTAAACTACACTTCAGATGGACCCTTCCAGCATACAATGCACCATACAATTAAAAACTACTTAATGTTCATTAATACTGGATAAAAAACTACCATATCTGCCATTGCTCTATTCAGCTCGCGCACCCCATTAAGGCAGGCCGCGCACCCCTAGGGGTGCACACACCCCAGTTTGGGAAACCCTGCTCCAGATCATGCCTATGTCAATTAGAGCAAGATAGGATTCTTAAATCAAAACAGGGTGGAGGGAGATCTTCGAGATGAGCTTGCTCTTCTGCGTCTTCCTGTATGTGCCATTGGGGTTGAATAAGACCACACATTCCTCAACAACACAGTGTTCTTGCAGCTGGGGGAGCTTCACAAACTGACTGTCTTCAACCAAGTTGATCACTGCTGTGAGCGCACTTCTTCCATTTCAGCAGCTCTTGCCTCGAGTTCCTCAACGGGCTTCTCTGTGCAAGAATGCTTGGAAAATGTGAAACGTGAAGGTCTTTTTTTAAACTAGATAAGTGGTTCTCAACCTGTGGGTCAAGACCCCCTGATTTGGGTGGTGGGGTCATAATGTAAGGACTCTCAAAGTAAAAGACCATCACTGCATCCAAAGTAGTGCAAACAATCAAACAATGCTAAAATACCTGCCAAATTGTCAAATAATCGCCAAAAAAGACACATTGTTAAAATAGCCCATCTACAAGCCCACTACGTCCCACAATGTGAGGAATTCTGGGCTTGTAGATCAGATATTCTCTCAATATCTTTACATGAGAAATGGAGTCACACAAATTGGGAGGTTCCCAGTCCAAATATGATAATTTTGGGCGGTGACGGCCTAAAAAGGTCGAAAATAACGGTTCTAGATGGCGGCCATCTTGAATTTCGCCGTCAAAACAAAGATTTATAACCAAAATGATATCAGATTTGGAATTCTCATGGTTGACTTGTATGAAAAAGTGCCTTCATACGTGATTCTAGGTCATCCAGATCAAAAGTTATTTTTTAGAGATGCCGCTGGACGCCATTTTGAATTCCGCTCTCTAGCAAAAAAGCCCGGGATTTTTGCGAGGGACATGGGGGCTAAATCTTTTCTAAAGGGTCCATAGAGGTCAAATCAATCATCAAAACATTGTTGCCAGAGGTTGGTCACGGAACCTCCATTTATGACTCTACTAATTCCTTCATAAATGTTTTCTGTTGATCTCTAAAGCGTCAATATAGTCAATAATACGTACACGTATGTCACGTGACTCCTCAATGCTAGATGCCATTGATATTGAAGCAATAAAAGTTATTAAATGCTCCAATTATTTTTTGACTGGAGAAATGGAATCCCGCTACAGTCTCCAAGTGGTCTGTGTGTGATTGAGCTCTACCAGGGGGCTCCAGAGCTACAAACACACATACACACACAGGAGGTCTGGTAGGAACCAGGCTATGAGTTGACATGGAATAAGCCAAAGATATACAACTAGTGTACCTTCATGATTCTCACAAACAGCTCTGACGCTTGGTCCTGAATTGCTTCCAGTTGTAGAATCTGTGTGGAAACAAACACACGCACACACACACACACGCATGCACGCGCGCTCGCACACACACACACACACACACACACACACACACACACACACACACACACACACACACACACACACACACACACACACACACACACACACACACACACACACACACACACACACACACACAATTAGAACATAATTCATAAATAACTGAGGTCACACAACCACCAGCAAATACAGATCATAACTTGGCATGCCAAAAGAAATGTGTGTGTGTGTGCATGTGTGTGTGTGTCTTACATTCATTTCATTTGGTTTGGATTCCAGTGGATCCTTTAGCGACTGAAGCATCAGGAAAACACACTGTTCAAACTGGGCAGGCTGCGACAGAGAGAGAGAGAGAGAGAGAGAGAGAGAGAGAGAGAGAGAGGGAGAGAGGGGGAGGGAGAGAGAGAGAGAGAGAGAGAGAGAGAGAGAGAGAGAGAGAGAGAGAGAGAGAGAGAGAGAGAGAGAGAGAGAGAGAGAGAGAGAGAGAGAGAGAGAGAGAGAGAGAGAGAGAGAGAGAGAACACAATTCAAACTGGGCAGGCTGCGACACACACCACACACATTCAACTCTAAGTTCAATATCTGTGAGGGGTCAATTGGCAATACAACCATCAGAGGTGCTGTACAAACCAATACTACTCAATACAAAGAAACATTCAATACTCAATATATGCACCATAAACTATACACACTCAATATGCAGAAAGATTATATATATTCACCATAAACTATACACACTCAATATGCAGAAAGATCCTATATTCAACATATACACCATCTGTATCTGACAAGGGATGTGATGTAAACTTAACTAAACTGAACTTAACTAGTGCACACACATGTGTGCGTGTGTGTGTATGTATTTATTTATGTGTGTGTGTGTGTGTGTGTGTGCGTGTGACTGACCAGGGATGTGATTCCTTCGTTGTCCACCTTCCAGTCCTCCTTGTCAGCGAGCCTCCTCACATCTGAAAACACACACACACACACACACACACACACACACACACACACACACACACACACACACACACACACACACACACACACACACACACACACACACACACACACACATGCAAGAGGAATGATTACAGCTAGTCACAAGTGTAACTCATAGGCGAACCGAACTGAGACCACGTCAACCAAGGTCTCAGTACGGTTCGCTTCGGAGAGGTCTGGGTACGCTTTGGAGCGTTCGCATATACGGCAAAAATGCTGAGTCACTACTCTGAGTTCGCTTAGGCGGCTGAAAGAGACCAGGTGTGAAAAGGCTGTACATTATATGTGTGTGTGTGTGTGTGTGTGTGTGTGTGTGTGTGTGTGTGTGTGTGTGTGTGTGTGTGTGTGTGTGTGTGTGTGTGTGTGTGTGTGTGTGTGTGTGTGTGTGTGTGTGTGTCTACCTTCAGTAGTGTGCTGTACTGTAGTGAGTAGGCTGTGTGTGTGTGTGTGTGTATGTGTGTATGTGTGTGTGTGTGTGTGTCTACCTTCAGTAGTGTGCTGTAGTGTAGTCAATAGGCTGTGTGTGTGTGTGTGTGTGTGTGTGTGTCTACCTTCAGTAGTGTGCTGTAGTGTAGTCAATAGGCTGTGTGTGTGTGTGTGTGTGTGTGTGTGTGTGTGTGTGTGTGTGTGTGTGTGTGTGTGTGTGTGTGTGTGTGTGTGTGTGTGTGTGTGTGTGTACCTTCAGTAGTGTGCTGTAGTGTAGTCAGTAGGCAGTGTGTGTGTGTGTGTGTGTGTGTGTGTGTGTGTGTGTGTGTGTGTGTGTGTGTGTGTGTGTGTGTGTGTGTGTGTGTACCTTCAGTAGTGTGCTGCAGTGTAGTCAGTAGGCAGTGCACCCTCAGTTCCAGCAGCAGGTCCTGGATAACCTGCAACAGATCATTAGGAATCTCCAACGCAGACAACGCCTCATGACACAACCTAGAGAGAGAGAGGGGGGGAGAGAGAGAGAGATAGGGGGAGAGAGAGGGAGAGAGGAGAGAGAGGGGGGAGAGAGAGAGAGAGAGAGAGAGGAGAGAGAGAGGAGAGAGAGGAGAGAGAGAGAGGAGAGAGAGAAGGAAGAAGAGAAAGGGAGAGAGAAGGAGAGAGAGAAAAAAAACAGAGACAGACAGAGAGAAAGAGTGAGAGTGAAGAGAGGGTTTGGTATTGATGCCAATTATTATTATTATTATTATTTGTTTTACTTTATATAGTGATGCCAATCGGATGGTGAATGAGAATGAGAGGAGAGGCAGAGAGAAGAGGACCTGTGTGATGTGTGTGCTCCACTGAGTGTGTGTGTGTGTGTGTGTGTGTGTGTGTGTGTGTGTGTGTGTGTGTGTGTGTGTGTGTGTGTGTACCTGATGGTGTGTATGGTCTATGTGGTGTGTGTTTCAGTGAGGGTGTGTGTGCTGTGTGTGTGTGTGTGTGTGTGTGTGTGTGTGTGTGTGTGTGTGTGTGTGTGCTGTGTGTGTGTGTGTGTGTGTACCTGATGGTGTGTATGACCTACGCATGTGGTGTGTGTTCCAGTGAGGATGTGTGTGCTGTGTGTGTGTGTGTGTGTGTGTGTGTGTGTGTGTGTGTGTGTGTGTGTGCGCGCGCACGTACCTGATGGTGTGTGTAGCCTGTATGATGTGTGTTCCAGTGAGGGTGTGTGTGCATGTGTGCGTGCGTGTGCGTGTGTGTGTGTACCTGATGGTGTGTATAGACTGTGTTATGTGTTGGCCAGTGAGGGGGGGCGTGTTGTCCCAGCCCCCGTAGAGGCGGAGCTGGACGTCCGGGAGAGATGTAGGCAGCAGACACCCCCTCAGCAGCAGCACCAACCTCGTGACCACCTCCTCGATCATACGCTGCAGACACACACACACGCACGCACGCACGCACGCACGCACGCACACGCACGCACAGAAACACACACACACACACACACACACACACACACACACACACGTTTACAGAAACACACACACATGTGCACACACACTCACACACACGTTTACAGAAACACACACACAAACACACACACGTTCACAGAAACAAACACACACACACACACACACACACACGTTTACAGAAACACACACACACGTGCAGACACACACGTTTACAGAAAAAAACACACACACACACACACACACATACGTTTACAGAAACACACACACACGTGCAGACACACACGTTTACAGAAAAAAACACACACACACACACACACACGTTTACAGAAACAAACAAACACAAAATATTTTTAATAATCATCAGGACACATACAGGCGATTGTGTATTTGGGGGGAAGGAATACTGTAATAATGATGAAATAAGAAGTGTCTTGATCTGACCTTGAAGTCGTTCTGTTTTTGCCGTGCGTTCTTCTTTGACTTCTCCACCTGGCCAGACTTCTCTCCTGTCTGTAGAGCAGAAACACACTCATCTGGGAACTTCTAGATCAACATGCCTTCTTGCAACACTACTCACATGTAAATAGTGTGCGTGCGTGCGTGCGTGTGTGTGTGTGTGTGTGTTAGCTCACTAAACAGGCTGCCGTTGATTCATCCAGGGCTTTGTGTGTCTGTGTGTGTGAGTGTGTATATGTATATGTGTGTGTGTGTGTGTGTGTGTGTGTGTGTGTGTGTGTGTGTGTGTGTGTGTGTGTGTGTGTGTGTATGTGTGTGTGTACCTCACTGAACAGGCTGCCGTTGACGTATGATATCCAGAGCTGTGTGTGTGTGTGTGTGTGTGTGTGTGTGTGTGTGTGTGTGTGTGTGTGTGTGTGTGTGTGTGTGTGTGTGTGTGTGTGTGTGTGTGTGTGTGTGTGTGTGTGTGTGTGTGTATGTGTGTGTGTACCTCACTGAACAGGCTGCCGTTGACGTATGATATCCAGAGCTTCCAGAAGTTGGGCAGTTGGCTGATCACCACATCAGTCAGGCGCTCCACAAACTGCAGCTGGGGAGGACCTGTGGCGGTACTGACAGACCAGGCTGGATATGTGGACACGCACGCACGCACGCACGCACACACACACACACACACACACACACAGACAGACACGCACAACACACATGCACAGTAATGAACAGGTGTAGTATTGAGATGAACAGGTGTAGTATGGAGATGAACCGGTCTAGTATTGAACAGATCTAGTATACAGGTGTAGTATTGAACAGGTGTAGTATTGAACAGGTGTAGTATTGAACAGGTGTAGTATTGAGATGTAGTATGGAGATGTAGTGTTGAACAGGTGTAGTATACAGGTGTAGTATTGAACAGGTGTAGTATACAGGTGTAGTATTGAACAGGTGTAGTATTGAACAGGTGTAGTATACAGGTGTAGTATTGAACAGGTGTAGTATACAGGTGTAGTATTGAACAGGTGTAGTATACAGGTGTAGTATTGAACAGGTGTAGTATTGAACAGGTGTAGTATTGAACAGGTGTAGTATACAGGTGTAGTATTGAACCGGTGTAGTATTGAGATGTAGTATGGAGATGTAGTATTGAGGTGAAGTGCACTTACTCTCCTCTCGGGGGGTCTGGAAGCTGCTGCCTCTCCTCATGTGGAGAGCTCTGGCCACCAGGCGCTTCTCTCCCTCTACAGGACAGACGGACGGACGGGGGAGAGAGAGGTGAAGAGAGAGAGAGAGAGAGAGAGAGAGAGAGAGAGAGAGAGAGAGAGAGAGAGAGAGAGAGAGAGAGAGAGAGAGAGGGAGGTGAAAAGAGGGAGGGAGAGACAGAGAGAGGTGAAGAGAGAGAGAGAGAGAGAGAGAGGGAGGGAGAGAGAGAGAGAGGTGAAAAGAGGGAGGGAGAGACAGAGAGAGGTGAAGAGAGGGAGAGAGAGAGAGAGAGAGGGAGAGAGAGAGGTGATGAGTATCAAACAGGGTCTGGAAATTACCTCAGCGGGACTCGAACCGTGGTCCCCGTGGGCATGTAAGCCCAAATGTGGGGGGCTTAGCACGCTGCGCCACAGCGCCTCCCCGGTTAGGTATTTGTAAGTGTGTCTTTTCATGAATGCTGCAGGCTGGGTATTTGTAAGTGTGTGTCTTTTTTTTCAATGCTGCAACCAAAAGATTCTTTTCATTTATAAGCAGACCGTATCTGCTGCTACAGCAGGGTGGACACATCCAGAGGACACTGGCAGCAGAGGAACACTAGGTGGAGCTGGAGAGCTGGGATTGCAGACACACTACACTTCTGATGAGAGGAGGAGGAGAAGGAGGATGTGTGGTGTGTGTGAGTGACGGAGAGAGAGAGAGAGAGAGAGAGAGAGAGAAGAGAGAGAGCATGTGTCTGCCTACCTGTGTCTCTGTGTGTGCATATGTCTCTGTGTGTGCGTCTGTTCGTGTGTGTGCGTGTGTGTGTGTGTGTGTGTGTGTGTGTGTGTCTCACCCTGCTGTTCCCTGGCGTCCTGCATGAGTTGCAGTATCCACTGGTGCTGGGCTGCGATGCACTGCCACGCCGGATCGCCACTGGCGTGCAGGTCAGACAAATACCTGACAAGAGTAAAACAAAAACAAGGAAGGATCAGGAAGCGCGCTCGACACATTGTAGTCTAATCATGCTCTACACCCGGTTGCTTGGCGTGGTCAATGAATGAACTCAAATCTCAAAAATAAATGAATAAAGAAGCGCTCATCATCAGGTTTCTTTTGTTTTTTAATCTCCTCACGGACCTCACAGGCGATTCAAAAACCAAAAAGATATCTGACGAGTGCTTCTTTATTAATTTACTTCTGAAATACAAAAACAAGATATACAGTCATAGGAAAAAGTTTGCACACCCTTTGAAATTTCTTACATTTCTGTAAAAATTTGTCATAAAACATGGTCTGATCTTCCCGGAAATCACAGGAAAGAACAATCAGAGTCTGCTTCAACGAATTCCACCCAAACATTTACAAGTTATCATATTTTTATTGGCCATAAGATGTACACATTCACAGGACAGCAAGGCACAAGTGACATTTCCTATGATTCAAGAAACATTCAAATGGTATGAAAACAGACCAAGGCCTGGCGGTCATCTGGAACTCAGTATAACAATACAACCATGTTTATATACTGTACATAACCTTCATTATTTAT
>NC_085862.1:12263080-12270580 GCF_034702125.1 Engraulis encrasicolus | reverse complement strand
GCCTTAAGAAATCGATATCGATATCGTATCGTATCGTATCGTCATGGAGGCTGTGATTTACACCCCTAGTGTGTGTGCGTGTGCGCGTGTGCGTGTACGTGTACGTGTGTGTTCCCACCAGACAGCGCGTCCTGGGCCTCGAAGAAGGTGCTGAGCCCCCCCTTGACGTAGGCCAGGCTGCCCTCGTTCTTCTGGGTGGCCTGCTTCTTCAGATGGCCTGACGCCGTACGCAGGTGCTCAAAACTAGTGGGAGGGGGGAGGGGGGAGGGGGGAGAACATTGCATTACATTACATTACATTACACTTAGCTGACACTTGTATCCAAAGCGACTTACACTTTATTTGTTCAGGGTATTGGTCACAGGCCCTAGAGCCATGTGGGGTTAGGTGCCTTGCTCAAGGACACATCAGCCATGGATGAAGGTGCTGGTAGGGGTGGGACTTGAACCTGTAACCCTCTGATCTAAAGGCCAGCGCTCTAGCCACTGAGCCATGGCTGGCCAAACAATGTTTATAAACAAGTAAAGACCAAGCAGAGAACGAGAGAGGGGGGGGTGGGGGCAGGGAGAATGAGAGAGAGAGAGAGAGAGAGAGAGAGAGAGAGAAAGAGAGAGAGAGAGAGGGAGAGGGAGAAAGAGAGAAAAAGGGAGCGTTGTTTAGTTTATAAACAGCTACATTTCAGACTTTTGGTAACGACAATCTGATAATTGAGGCTCTGTGGGAAAGTGTTAAAGCTAAGAAAGACCTCTGGAATAACTAAATATAATTCTAGTTTAACAACTTCATAATCAGTTTTTTTTTTGTTTACATTTATGGCCAAATATGCAACTGTGGCTATTTCATGGCCAGTACAGGTAATAGAATTCGCCTCAAATTAAAAATCTACAATGATATAAATAATTGAATGAATAGATTAAATACGTTTGGTCACATCAATACATTTTAAAAAGTTCAAAACCTTTAAAGGTGGGACCTTATTAAAAATACCAAAAATAGTGTCTTCTTTAAAAAACTGTTGTCTTTTCCTTCTGATAGCAGCAGGGCTTGAAAACTAAATTATTTTTCAATCGTTCCGTTCCGAACGGTTCAGGTAGGCCTTTATTTAACGTTTTCGTTCCTGAATTCGTTCCGCCACCAAAATTTCGTTCCTGAACCGGTTTGGAACGCAAAATATCGTTCGTTCTTATCGTTTCCGGAAGTGTTTTGCGGACCTATCAAGTTTATTTTTATGGACTGTATCTTATACCTGGAATAGGCGTACCCATTAGTATTTGCCCCTGATTTACACAGTAGCTACTCTATCCCCAAAAGTAATAGGCTAAATCACAGGCGGCATCCAAAAACATTTAGATGTCACATTCTGGATACGTGCTAAACTCCTTACCTGGCTTTAAGTTTTATCCATATGGAGATCTTGCGCTATAATTCCTAACCCTGCATGGTGTAGATATGGTGTAGCTGGTCTGTTGCTGACAAATAATTCCAATTTCCTGTTTAACTCTACAGCGCAAACACTTCAATGTATGCTTCAGGGTAGGCTTTTGTGAAATTTTATAAAATATATAGAGAACGAAATAAACCGTTATTAACCGGTTTTGTGGATTTCAGAATAACGTTTCTGTTCAGGAACAGTTGAAGGCCATTTCGTTTTCGTTTCTGTTTCTGCTCCTCATAAAATTGCGTAAAATTCCGTTCGTTCCCGTTTTCGGTTTTTGTTCCTTGAACCGGTTCGAAGCCCTGGATAGCAGGGCAAGTTAGAATATGCTTAATTGATAAGAGATGTCCACAAAAATCACAGAGGGGAGGTTCACTTCCAGTTAGCAAAAAAGCATGAGTGAGTCTAGAGTGGCCAATTCTACACCTTGTGTAGACGACTTGATCATGTCTGCATGAGAATGACTGAGTAATCAGCTGTTTCACAGAATTAATAGTCAGTTAGAGCCCCCTAGAACTCCCCAACGCCCCCTGAGGGGCTGTTCCGCCCCCAATGAGAAACACTAAGTTAGATGATACCTGGTGGAGGAGTGGTTCTCTATCAAGTATAATAGATTTTATAGTTAGTGTTTAATAAATAATATTTTATTAGTTAGACGATACCTGGTGTAGGAGTGGTTCTCTAATAATAGATTATATAGTTAGTGTTTAATAAATAATATTTTATTAGTTAGATGATACCTGGTGGAGGTGTGGTTCTCTTTCAGGTATAATAGATTCAGAGCAGGGCTAAATAATAAGTACAAAGGAAAAAGAATCTGGTGCCACACGGATGTCTATTTTCTGTCATTTATTTTTTTCACTGCAGTAAGACTAACGTTTCGACATGCGTCTTCATCAGAGTCCTCGAGGACACCAGATATAGTTAGTGTTTAATAAATAATATTGTATTAGTTCGATTATACCTGGTGGAAGAATGGTTCTCTATCAGGTACCAGGTGGCTGAGAAGTTCTCACTGGTGAAGTCTCCACTCATGCCCGGAAACTTGTCCTCCAAGTCCTTATGGGCCACCTTCCCTCTGCAACAGATAAATACAATCATTTGGGGTGTGTGTGTGTGTGTGTGTGTGTGTGTGTGTGTGTGTGTGTGTGTCATACTTGTCTATCTCTATGCAGTATTGTATAAAGTAGAAGTAGAAGTACTCTTACATATGTAATTACAACACTACCTGTATCATATTGCATGGTTTCAACTCTGTAATATCATACTGCTGGTGTTATAATTACATCTCTACTCAATACAACTCTGGTTGGTGGGTCGAAGGGAGAGCTGAGACGGTGTGTGTGTGTGTGTGTGTGTGTGTCATACTTGTCCATCTCTATGTCCAGGGGGTTGGAGGGTCGTAGGCAGGGGGAGAGGGGGAGTGTGTGTGTGTGTGTGTGTGTGTGTGTGTGTGTGTGTGTGTGTCTTCCATACTTGTCTATGTCGATGCCCAGGGGGTTGGCTGGGCGTAGGGAGAGGGGGGAGATGCCTTTGTTGCGGTCGGTCCGGTCGTAATAATTAATCTCATCAACCCACACCGCAGACTGCTCCAGGATACCTGAAACACACACACATACAGACACACACACACACACACACACACACACACACACACACATACAGACACACACACACACACACACACACACACACACACACACACACACACACACACACACACACACACACACACACACACACACACACATTTAGGAGATAGGCCATTGCATTGCTCTTATACATGAAGGCTGTCAAGCCGTTGTCACAGGAGTGAGAGAGTGTATCAGTGGTACAGCATCTGCCATGTGTGTCAGCACATGAGTGTGTGTGTGTGCGCGCGTGCGTGCGTGCGTGTACACTGTATGAGTATCGGTTCTATACCCACCTTGTCCGTGTGTGTATATTTGTCCGTGTGTGTGTGTGTATGTCCGTGTGCGTGTGTGTATGTGTGTCACCACGTACCGATGCGGTCCGGCTTGAGCACCTTGAAGCTGACGGTGGAGGTCCCCGGCCCCCCGCTCTTGGTGCTGACGATAATCTGCCCCTTGTCGTCCTTAGACACCCCCACACGGCACACGATCTTACTGGCAGACATCCACTCAGCCGTCAACAGGCAGTTATGGCCACAGATGGACAAACCTGACGGAGAAGTCACATAGAGAGAGACGCGGAAGAATAGACATGTTAAAGTCAAAATATAATATACGTTAAATGATGTACTATAATATACTAAAAATATTACAATATACTGCGTTTATAGGTTATAATATACTACTATATAATCTTTGTATTTGCGGAACACCGCACATTTGGGCTACATTCTTTCATAAACTTTGAATTTTTGTGAATTTGTGTGTAAATCCATGCGTGTGTACGAACGTGTGTGTGTGTGTGTGTGTGTGTGTGTGTGTGTGTGTGTGTGTGTGTGTGTGTGTGTGTGTGTGTGTGTGTGTGTGTGTTACCGATGAGGTCGGCTGGTCCGGTCCCCAGGTTTTCTCCTCGGATGGTGACTTTGGTCCACGGAGCCCCCTCATTGGGCGAGATCCCCGTCACCAGGGGAGGCTGTCTGACCCGTGACATCACCACTCTGAGAGAGAGAGAGAGAGAGAGAGAGAGAGAGAGAGAGAGAGAGAGAGAGAGAGAGAGAGAGAGAGAGAGAGAGAGAGAGAGAGAGACAGACAGACAGACAGACAGACAGACACAGAGACAGAGACACAGAGAGACGCTTTATAGAAAAAGTTAAGTTGGTGTGGGTTGCTTTTATTAGGAATAAAATGTACATTATTGCTTTTTTGTGGAAGCCCATTGATAACATGCTATGGCTGCTTAACTACTACTTAACTTATTGCCTTGTTAGAACACAAATTCATATCTCCAGGCTGCGTGGCACAAATCACAGAATTCACACACCATCATCATGTGTCACTGTCTTCCCTGTTGTGCTTGGTTGTAATGATGTCCAGAACAGAAGTTACTTTGTTCTGGTCAAAGATACACAGCTGTGCATGCATGACCACGAACATAGACATTCACTCGCTCGCTCGCTCACTCACTCACTCACTCACTCACTCACACAGTTCCTATTCATGAGTTGATGTGTGTCGTAGGCCTACATTACGATACTCTTTCAAGCTGCGGTTCTTTGACTTGTTCTCCACAGTACAGCATGGTATACAGTACGTACGTGTTGGCAGGACAAAAGGTTTGGAAATGAAGTGAAGAATGAGGGAAGAGAAATTGGGAAGGAGAGGAAAGAAGTGTACATAGGATAGCAGGAAGGAGAGGAGGTATAAAGAGAATAGCGAGCGGAGGAAGCAGAGAGGGGGATTCTGATAAGCAGAGGGGAAAGATAGACGGAGAGAACACACACACAGAAAAAAAATGGGGTGCCGTTCCGGTTCCCAAAGTTTATAAGTGTGTGAGCTTTCACACCGGGGCGCTTCAGGGATGAATAGATGCCTAAAGAGCCTTAATCTGCATTTGGGGCGCACACCCATGCATTCACACACGCACACAGGCGTGCACACACACACACACACACACACACACACACACACACACACACACACACACACACACACACACACCAAAATTAATGTATGCGCAAACTCACCTCAGACACACACATTGATGTGAGAGCGGGGAGCATGTACATACACACAGCAGACACTCAGATTAAATGTGGAATAATAAGAGTACGTACACACAGCAGACACTCAGATTAAATGTGGAATAATAAGAGAAGCAGAAGTCAAAGCCCATAAGAGGCGAGACGCTTCCATTTGGAGACAACAAAGGAGAGAGAAGGCTTAATCGGCAACACACACACACACACACACACACACACACACACACACACACACACTGGAGCCAAGGCGGCATAGCCGCATAGCCACATACACACACATCAGGCACACACAGCGCAGGCAGTGCTGCGTACACACACACACACACACACACACACACACACACACACACACACACACACACACACACACACACACACACACACACACACACACACACAATCTTTCTTGACATTTTGCACACTAACACGATAGCTGGGGATCTTAGAAGAAGTAGCAGGTTTACACAGAGGCAGAGCAAAGGTGCATGTTAGTAATACTACTTTATTCAAATTACAAAAGACATATTTACTTTATTTAAGTTACACCACAAACAGAAAGTTGGAAACAGGCTTGTACATTAACCCTTCGTAATAATGCCATTGTAAGCCTGGATCGCAACTCATGCTGTATTATGTCATCATTATTATGTTATAGTAAACTTCATGTAAATTTAGTTGAGGTTGTTGTCACAAGTATTAGCAAACTGTGCGAGAAACCCACACATCTGTTGAACAACAAAACCCTACTTTTTTATGTAAGAATCAAAGATGATATAGGGCAATATGCACTGTTTTGAAGGCCGTCTTGCAATGTGCGGGGAACCTGTTGTCTTTCTGGCTTGTTGCTGACAGACCGTTCTTAAAAAGCTGTGTTGCAAAATGATGCATCCACCATTTTTTACTTTTGTATTTTATTATTGGAAATGACTATTCAGAAGTCCTATCATCTATCTATCTGTGACAGATCCCTGATACAGATATTTTGAGAACGTTTTTTAAACCTAATAGGCATATAAAATGCATTTTGCACTGCTATGCAATGCAATAGAATGCCCGATACAAAAATGCCAATTTCCCAAAATGGACATACCGGTACACGATTTTGCAACGAAACTCTTGAAATGCACACTAGAGTTTGTTTTCCTCCATATCCCTCGCCTTCCTGTAAACAGCAGCTTTCCGCACACGTCTTGATGCGACACTATTACAACAACACACCTGGCGAGATCAATTCTAAACTTCTCCTGACAAATATGTTACGAGAATAATGGAGCAATGGCACCCAATATAAACACAAACACTGGAACATTTTGGGTTTAACCCTAGTTGGTTTGACACCCTTGACGTTGCTTTCCAACCACACCGGAAATGCCCACAAAACAGGAGCATAAAAACAAAACATGTTTACGAACCTTTTCTATTCCACAAACATTAACCGGAATAAACTAATGTCGACTGAAATGTGGGGATACCCGTGGTCGACACTTTTTCATTGTTTTGTTGCCGACGACTATTGATTAGAAATGCTAACACAGCACAGCACAACACACCCATTTCCCTATGATCATCAGGCTAGGGGGCTAACCTAAATTAGGTATTGGGGAATGTAGCGGTGCAACAAAAATAATGATCTCCAATTTCTCACGAGACGCCGATGCAAACAAAATCTACATCTCTTGTTCAAATGTCAACTAAATTAAGCGTTATTTCACAGTGCTGTCAATGGCAGTAACCTACAGGCTAAAAACAGTTAGCTCTATGGCTAGTGCTGACGTCTGGAAGTATTCTTATCTCGTTGGTCCAATAGTATTTGGTAGAATAAACATTAACAACATAATGCTAGACAATATGCTCTACACATGAGTGGCGTTACTCAGTTTTGTGTCATATAATAAATGCACACACTTACAATTTATGAAGCTACAATCTCAGCTGTTTCTTCTTCGAGGACTTGAAGGATATGCCAATATGTCGAGTTGATGTGCAGTAGCGCCTCACTGTGTACAGTCAGTGTATTGTAGCGACCAGGGGCCACAAGTCAGGGCAGAAGAAAGCCCCAGTTTTCTAGAGCGCCATTGTGCTATCAAAAACTACGTTTCCACCAACCAGTAGGCCTACAATACAGTACGGCTTAGTAGTAGAGTATAATTTATTTATCCCAGGGAGAAATTAAGGTATCAATAGGCCTAATATACATAGGCTACATACATAGGCCTAAATACAGAAGACATTACATACAGGTATTAATTACACACATCATAACACATATTATTAGCCATATATAGCACACTCTTACATACATTCAGCCCAAGGCGCGCGCACACACACACACACACACACACACACACACACACACACACACACACACACACACACACACACACACACACACACA
>NC_085862.1:12238080-12260580 GCF_034702125.1 Engraulis encrasicolus | reverse complement strand
GGAAAATATATTTTACTTGGACACTGAATGACAAGTGCCGCTAGACAAAAGGGTCAATCAGGTTGTGGAAAAATGTCCAGGATTTTTGTCAGACATAAGGCCACCCTAGCAGGAAGACTTCAATGAATGTGTCTTTAGGCGGTTCACTTTCACTAAACTAACCTGTGTTATTGACTGGCCTCTCCTGCTAACCCGTGTTCTTGATGGGGTCATCCCTATGTTCCCCGGGTCCTATTCCCCTGGTCCTATGTGCCTCGCTAGCGGGGAATTTAGAACCATTTTTTTTTTCAAAAAGGCTCTACTGTATGTTCCCCGCTGCTTCCAGACTGCCGCATGGCGAGCGCGGGTTGTTGTTAGGGTTACGGACGGTTAGGGTCAGGGTTAAGGTTAGGCTGCCACTGCGCAAACTTGTCATGATATACGCTACGCATGGCAACCGTTCGTGCAAGAAATATGCATGCGCAAGCATCCTGGGCCTTATCCCCTTGTCAGATACAATGCAGGGACATACAGTAGGACATAGGAAAAAGGGTCCTTAGTTCCCCGGTCCCATACAAAGACCGGGGAACATACAACCCAGGGAACATAGGACCCGGGGAACCTAGGTACGCTCCCATTAGTGACTGGCCTCCCCTGCTAACCTGTGTCATTAACTCGCCTCCCCTGTTTGGAACACATCACATTACACTTATAGGTGACCTTTTTTTCTTATCCAAAATCGACTTACATTTCTTTTACAGGGTATTGGTTACAGTCCCTGGAGCAGTGTGGGTCACCCCTCAGAGCTTTGGACACAAGACGAGTTTGGTTGATGATCCTCATACACAGAGGAACAGTGGCTTTCATATTTACAGAAGAAATCCCAGAGCTCTGTCTGCACCACTCAGCTAAGCTTCTCTGCACTTGTTGCTGATGTTTGTGTCTCTGTGTGTGCTTGAATGGCTCTGTGTATTTCCCATCATCTTTGCATACTTGCCGACTGAATAAATGGTGTTTTGTTGTTAATAAATGGTGTTTTGGTGTTCTATAAGCCACCAGGCACACACACACACACACACACACACACACACACACACACACACACACACACACACACACACACACACACACACACACACACACACACGTGCCATCCGCGGTGTATAGCTACTGAGCGCGTGTCAGTATTAGGGTTTGAGGCATCAACACTAACATAGTATTCATAAAAGTTAACAGTAATCTCCTCGTCAACAAGTCTATCCCTTTGTCTGAGCGTGTTTGTGTGCCTGTCTGCATCTGTCTGAATGTGGTGTGTTTTTTTTCTTTTCATAATTCACCCTCTTGCTTTTAAGTAAACTAATCTACGTCTTAACACACGGTGGGTCTCTTCTGTCTCTAGATTGTGTGTGTGTGTGTGTGTGTGTGTGTGTGTGTGTGTGTGTGTGTGTGTGTGTGTGTGTGTGTGTGTGTGTGTGTGTGTGTGTGTGTGTGTATGCGTGCACATGCGCATGTATTTGAGTGAAAGTGGAAGTTTGGGATCAAAGCGCCGCAGGAACACAAAAGGCAGAGATTTAGTGAAGCAGAGATCATCATTCTCTTTGTCTCTCTCTCTCTCTCTCTCTCTCTCTCTCTCTCTCTCTCTCTCTCTCTCTCTCTCTCTCTCTCTCTCTCTGTCTGCCTCTCGCTCTCTCACTCTTTTCTCTAAAGTTCTTTTGAATCCGCAGCTCATTGTTGTTGCAGTCGTGCTTTTCAGAACGACTTATGCAGCATGCACACATGGAGCCACACACACACACACACACACACACACACACACACACACACACACACACACACACACACACACACACACACACACACACACACACACACACACACACACACACACTCTCCTTTCCCCTCTCTTTCTCCTCCCCTCCATCCGTTTCTCCTCTCTTTCTCTGAAGTAGTTGTTGGGGCTCGGTCCCTGTTTGTAAGGCGTGGTCGACCGTATTTTGCAAAAGACATGGGGAGTTCTCCAAACCATGAATATGCTCACGAAATACACAAATAGTCAAAACATATACAGGTAGACACAAAGTAATACAACTCAGACACTTGCATGCACAGTTTGTACAGTTATTGTAACTTAAGCTTAACTCGCAAGACACATGTTAGGCTTGTGGTCAGTGTCTTCAACCTCTACATTTCAATCCTTCAAACTCCTTTCATGCTAATCAAACATATCATCAACAAAGCCAGCATCATATGTCCTATGACATGACAGTGTCATAACAATGCCGTAATGCAGTCAAGCCTGTGCCATTAATATAATGTCAATGGCATAAACATGTTATGACTTTGTCATTAAGTGACATTGGATTATGATAAAGACAGCACTAACAATATCAGCTCTTCATGCCCATCACACGTTCATTACATTGCCATGTGTTTATGACCAGTCGTCCATGACTGTCATGACACTGTTGTGACACTGTTATGTATGACGCCGCCATCAAGTAAACCAGATATTTTACAAGGTGTAAAGTTGGTGGAATAGAAATACTGAGGCGTCTTCCCTTAAAGGGACACTGTGCAGAAAATGGTCAAAAAAGGTACTGCAACTATGCTGCTCATTGAAACTGGGCTGCCTATTGCCAAATTTGATCTTTACACGAAAGTTTACTAAGTAATAAACAAATATTTTCTAGTATGGTCCAAGTACAATCATTTTTGCCGCTAAAAATGTCTATTTATGCAAATGTAAAAAGGCGGACATGGAGAGGATCCACCTGTTCATGTATGAAAAGTGTCATTTTACTAGTCATAATGAATATTTAGAATTTGATGTTGTTGGTAAATATTCATTAACAAGGCAACATTTGTGAATGGGCAGCATGAATTCTGGAAATAAACAACTAAAAATCTCACACAGTGTCCCTTTAAGCTTGGTGCAGGCGCAGATAATGTCCGAGCACCCAGTGGCACTCCGTACTCCTGACCTCAAGACTGTCTACCACGTAGACATTTCTCAGCTGTGGCAGTACCTCAGCACCACGGCCAGCGATCTTGCTCCATACATCGCCTAATCCAACCATCTCAGCTTCTCGTGTGCGCAGACCCCGTGTCACACTTTTGACGATCGGTCCACTGCGTGGATAGCTGCTCCCCTGCAAGAGTCGCACGATCTCGGGAAGTCCGTTCTCCAGCGAGAACAAAGATGTATGCATACATGATTAATCCAAATTTCAGATGGTGAAAGAAAGAAAATATAATTATTGATATTATTATCCAACATACAGTATATCCTTCAACTTCCCATCGCCAGGTCCCTGAAGAAACGAGACCTGTAGTCCAAGTCTTACCGCAGAAATACACCTACCGCGACAAGAGCGAGGTGAGCGACGGAAGTAATTGACTTTGTATTGAGTCACGAGACAAAAGCGATTTTGGAGACTAGAGCGATTTACGCTATGAGCGCAACAGTTTGAAGTTGAAATCCTTTCAACTTTCTATGACGCGGTTCGGCGACAAGCCGCAACAGCCAATGACTGTATAGAGGTCAGTGACCACAGCCAATGGGAATGCTTGAATGCTTTGCCTTCTGCCTGTACAGACATACTCTAGTCTCTTCAATCGCCCGTATCGCTTACAGCTGCACTCTGTCGCTTGAATCGCATCGCACCTGGTCTGTTCGCGCGGTTAGTCTGACTTTGAATGGCACAGTAATCAGTAGTCTGATCACTGACAGATTACACAAAAATTTAGTGGGGAACCTTTTTCATTCGAGGGGCCACTTCAAATTCATGCGAGGGCCGCAAAAGTCCTCCGAGGGGCATAATATGCACACAAACCAGCATTTCTCCCTGCACATTGGGCCAATACTGAAGGCAGCCACATTTTCAACAGTCCCATCTTCTCAAGGTCTCCTGAATATAACTTCATTGTATTGGAAATTTATTTTCTAAGATTCCTTTACAAAATGTCATATTTCATGTGAAGCTGCATAACATTAAAATGATATCGGGGGCCAGATAAAACGGCTTCAGGGGCCCCACCGCCGGGCCCAAATACACAAAGCTCATTGCACCCTAGCAACATTTAATGCTTTTAGTCAACAGGAAATGGTTATATGGTACCCACACGGGCAATCAATCACCACCAATATACTATAATCACAAACGGGGGGACGAGGGTACACACACATACAGGAATAAACTGGAGGTTAGTAACCTCATTGATTCTAGATTTATGTTTGTGATTAATGAATTTATTGCTTTTGTGCTTATGTGTGTGTGCCAGTCCTGATGATCGATAAGTTATATTTAGGATGCGGTTCATAAAAGTTTTCTATTTCTGTCGTCTATGAGCAGAGATAAGAGTTGCAGGTGAAAGGTCTGATCTATTTTAGAGGTTTATTGAAGCAGACAGACATTCAGGTCAGCGCTACTATGGTAACTTCCCTTTCTTACCAGAACATGGCCATTACCTAATCACTTCTAGTAAGGTCACATGCGATAGGGCTGCTCCACGACAGTGCCAATGACCTAGCCAGGCCGTGCCCTCCTAGTGACGCAACACCTTCAGTCAGGTCAAGAGCAATGCAAGTACTTTCTGAGCTCCCGAAAATTCGGGAATTTCTTCCACTTTGTCGGGAAGCAAATAACCATTAGCAACCCAAGGGAGGCGGGTAAACCATGTCCCCATGTCCCCAGGTCGGCACACTGCAAAATAAGCTCCAAAATCATCTTTATTAAAGGGACACGGTGCAGGAAATGGTCAAAAAAGGTACTGCAACTACGCAGCACATTGAAATTTGGCCGCCTATTGCCAAATTTGATCTTTACATGAAAGTTTACTGAGTAATAAACACATATTTTCTACTATGGTCCAAGTACAGCCATTTTTGCAGTTAAAAATGGCTATTTCTGGAAATTCAAAATGGCTGACCATGGAGAAGATCCCCCTTTTTATGTACGAAAACTGCAATTTTTCCAATCATAATGAATACTTAGAATTTAATGGTGGTGGTAAGTATTCATGAAAAAGGTAACATTAGTGAATGGGCAGCATGAATTCTGGAAATAAACAACTAAAAATCTCACACGTGTCCCTTTAAATTAAATCAGCAACGTTTTGAATGCTGGATCCTGGATATCCATCATCAGGCATGTGTGCGGTAGGCCTTCCCCTTTTCCCTTGATTTTTTGATTTTTGCACATTTTGCACATACATTTTCAGATCACCAAGCAAATGTAAACGATAAACAAGGATGATCCAAAAAAACATTAAATGCAGTTTTTCAGTGATTATTTTATCTGTTAAGAGAATAATTCCATACGTTATTAAGCCAGAATTAGATTTAGTTATTCCTTAGGTCTTTCGTAACCGTAACACTTTCCTTTAAGATTGTCGTTACTACCAACATTTCTGAGTACAAGTGTTAATCCCTTAAGACATGCTGTTATGAATGTGCTGTTACAAGAATGGCAATGACCAAGTCGTAGTGCACTACTAAAGGCCCTGTGTTTTGTCATAGTAGTGTAATACTACATGTATGGTAGTTAACTTTTCAATGACTATTACAACGTGCCACTGGAGGTACGGCATTGAAGGGCTACTCTGTTACTTTGGAATGTCATAGCAATGTTGATGTATTATTTTTTTTTCAGCAAGCATTGAATACCTGGTGGAGAACCTCTCCTCCATCCGGTAACTGCACAATTATGAAATAAAACATTTCTTGGAACAGTTTGAGACAAATGATCACAAGATCCTCCCAGGCTCTAAAACAATATACAAGGATTTCACAGTTCTTTCAACTTACAACCAAGTCATAAAGTTTAAGTATGTTGCTGTAAAACTGTAACCTGATTTACATCATCTGACTGCGTTCAACAACTACCAGGGCCGGATTGATGCACAGGCTTAATATGCTGCAGCCTGACAGGGGGCCCCAGATTGTTCAAAAGTGAAAAATTGCAGAATTGTGACAGGATGCAACATTGAAACATTCATGTTGAGTACAGTTGGTAGACATATTATTCCTAATTCCTAGCACGTCATTATGGCACTGTCAAAGTAAATTTGTCATGGATTTTGCTTTCTGGGGGCCCCCACATCAACTTGTAGCCTAGGGGCCCCAGGCCATCTTAATCCGGCCCTGACAACTACACGCGGGGCTGTTCCCTTAAAAGTAATTTCACTCATTATCATTAGCTCATCTGCTAAAGGACTGGCTACAGGAGCGAATGGGCTGGAAGAAATACAGTATGTGGCAGAGGGATTTTTATTTTCTTAACCTGCAAGGTGTCCACCTGCGATGATGCGTGTTTTAAGAAACTTTAAAACAATGTGGGAGATGTGTTATGTGGCGCACAGCGCTAACATGCATGTATATGGTCAGAGCCATGAAAGGAAGAGTGTCTAGTGAAAAGAAAGCCCCTGCCTAGAATTATTTAAATCTACACAAAGCATGCCACCGTGTCAATGTCATTAGTGTTATTAACCCCTTAGCGCAGCACTATGGCTCTCTGTAATGGCATAGCAATGTTGTTATGATGTAGTTAAGCATTTTCAGCAAGTGAATAGGGTCGCCGGCAACCTCTGCTGCAGTAAGAGGCTACTTACTAAATATTCATGAAAAAAATGGCAATAGGGAGCACAGTTTCAACGAGCAGCATAGTTGCAATACTCTTACCACCATCCCTTAAAACCCCTTAAGCGCAGCACTATGGCTCTCTGCAATGTCATAGTAATGTTATGATGTAGTTAAGCAGTTTCAGCAAGTGAATAGGGTCGCCGGCGACCCCTGCTGCAGTAAGAGGCTACAAAAGGTTTTTTTTCCCCAGAACATCCCGATGCACAGTGAAGGGTTCTTGCTAATTTGCATATCTAGCCAAAATGAATCAGCTCATTCAATGAGAGCAACCTCTGATTGTTGGAAACTGCTGTCACTCAAAAAAATGCACTCACATGGTTGGCTGCTTAGCATCTTGCACCTCCTCACATAGCCAATGGTTGTAAACGGAAAACCTATGTACCGGTAGTATATGTGGTGGTAGGACTTTTACTTTGCAAACCGATAAGGCCCTCCTCTTACTATAGTACAAGATTGCAACATCTCACCCACATAAGACTTGTCCTCATCATAGCTGATAAAGATAACTTTAAAGATAACTTTTAAAAGATAACTTTATGATGGGCATAATGCTGGCTTCTTCTCATATGCATGTATCTCTGCCTTGAAGGTTGAAGAGAAGATCTAAATATAGCTTCTTTTATTGACACTTGTGTCTTCAGCACTGTCATAAACAGCCTATTTTTAGACTGTCACAGTGAAGGCGTAGTAGTAGTAGGATAATTATAGTGAATCACACTGATTACCAGACACTGACCATTCTTCCAGGAACTTTCGACACCTGTATTCTGACACACTAGAACAGGTATATGGACTATGGCAGGGCTAGTATTCAATTAGAATTTCATCATGGGCCACATTTTGAAACCAAGAACTTACGTTGGGCCGCACATTTTCAGCCATCACTACTAACGCGGTAATGACACGTCAAATCAGTAGTCTCCAAGCAATTTTTAAACATGTTCTTCTAACCTAAAACTTAACCACATTGAATGTGAATGCACAAGACAAGCAGGAGATTCACAAGAAAACCATGTGCTGTACTGCAGTATCAAAACTAAATCGTATAGTGCTACAGTTGGGGGCCAGGCATGGGCCGCATCTGGACTGCATCTGGGCCGCATGTGGCCCTCGTGCCGCCAATTGAATAGCCCTGGACTATGGCCAGCCATGGCAAGCCAGCCATTTTGAGGCACTGTACCCCCCCCCCCCCCACACACACACACACACACACACTGACACAGTCATTAGTCTTTTGTGTTGTCCCATTAAGTTTACAAAGCACACAGAAGCATTGTAAGTATATGGGTGATCATGTCTTCAAATGCTGGATTTATGCTGTACAGAACAGTGTCTTCTGTTCTTCAGATCTATGCAGTTTTTATGTACAAAGGAAAAAGAATCTAGTGCCGCACGGATGTCTATTTTCTGTAATTAATTTTTTCAGTGCAATAAACGTTTCGACATGCGTCTTCATCAGAGTTTGTGGCACCAGATTCTTTTTCCTTTGAACTTATCATTTAGTCCTGCTCTGGTTGCACGGGATTGTTCATTTAGAAGCGTGGAGTGCGTGTCTCCTTTGTTTAACTATGCCGTTTTTACTTGGACCACCTACAGGGCAAACAGTGGAAATGGTTGAATGTTAAATCTGACTTCAGACCGTTTTGGGCAAATATTTGTTGGAATAAATGTGTTGGAGTAAAGCCTACATCAGAAGTTCCCAACCTTCTCCAAGTTGGGGCCCACTTGAAATTGTCTCAAATGTTCAGGGCCCAACTCTAACCTAATACACAACACAGCTGCAATACATGGTCAACAACACACACAAATATTAACTTTTGTTATAACAGTGTTTCTCAAAGTGGAGGGGGGGGGGGCATCTCAGGGGGGGCGCATAACATCTGATTTTGAGGTTTTCCGCAAGGAAATTATTTCCTATCTCTCCAATAAGCAATACATTTCAAGCCCTAACCAATATTATATTATAAATTTTCATGAATTTTAATAGCATAGGAAATGACTACACGTCCCTCTTTGTTTTATCTCACCTTTCCTTTGATTCTGTGCAGCGCAGCAATCGTAAAATCAGTCTGCGTGAGTACTGCTGTTGCATGGGAGGGGGGGAATAGGAAGCATCCAGACTCTCCGCAGGGGGGAATGATGGGGAAAGTTTGAGAACCACTGTGTTATACAATGATTTCAAGGCCTGCTTTGCACACCTTCAGGGCCCACAGTTTGAGAATCAATGGCTTATACAGTATATGCACGCCGTACCATCTGAGGAACACTGTAATAGCCATTGACAAGTTAAGCACCATAGTACTACACTACTATGACATAACACAGAGCCTTTAGCAATGTACTACGACTCGTTCATTGCCATTCTGGTAACAACACATTTATAACGTTGCATTTTAACGGGTTAACAGACACCCCTGTTTTGGGTGAATGTTTGTTGGAATAGCCTAAATCAGTGGTTCCCAACCTATGGGTCGGGACCCACCTTATGGGTCGCCAAAGATCCACAGGGGGTCGCGGAGCCCTCTTGATTTTAAGGGGTTTCATTTTAAATATATATAGCCCATGTTGAATAAAAGACAAAGCATTTAACTAATAAATGCATAGAAGCAACAAATTGTGAGTGCTACATTAAACATTTATTCTATATTTGACCAAAGACGAATTGAGGAATAAAATAACTAAAATTAGTTTTCGCAGGAAACAGAGGGCATCTTGTGACTCCGTCTCGTGCGGGCACTCGCGTGGTTGGGTCACCAAAGCTTACAATAGTAAGAACATGGGTCCCTTGAGAAAAAGGTTGGGAACCACTGGCGTATATGAAATAAGGCTAAAGGATAAAGACTATAGAAACCCTTGTTTTGGGTGGATGTTTGTGTGCAGTCTGCACAACTGTCAATAATACCCTACACGTTTTGCACCAAATTGGACAGATGTGTGTGGTGTTCTGTAAAACCCAAATGTGCCGATACAAATGAAGCTTTAATGACTTACTGTTTTTACCTGTGTAGTGTGCTGGTGAGGTGTGATGTGTGATCACAACAATGGGAATCACATGCTGCCTTGCTGCCCACTGACAAGGATGTAATTATCAAAGATTCCTTGAAGCTGTAGTGAGAGAACCTGCATGTGTACTCATGTATGTAGTGAGAAAAGTACACACCTCCAACCAAGGGGAAAATATTGTTGTACAAGACAGACAGACACAGACACAGACACACAGACACAGACACACACACACACACACACACACACACACACACACACACACACACACACACACACACACACACACACACACACACACACACACACACACACACACACACACACACACACACACACAACTTTCTAAGTGACATGGGAAGGTGTATCATTTTCTGCGGCACTCAAGTCTTTGGTGCGTTAACAGACATGGTAGCCTACTGCACAGTGGTGGCACACACAAACACAAATACACTCTGCATGTGTATGAGGCTACTGTATCACATATCACAGGCATATCACATGGTGTGGTGGAGGGTAAGCCCAACTAAACTGACTTTGTATTTACAATCAGCACACTTTTGAGTAGCCTTTGTATTTAATACATCTGATGCATAGCGGGCCAGCTCCTATCATTTTACCACTACATCAGAGAAATATGGACACAGTAAAGGCTTGGAGGAATTTGTAATATCTATTATGGGTAGGCCTACCTAACAGAGCCAATTTCCGTAGGCTATAGGCCTATTTCCAATCCTTGACCTTGACAAGTTGGCTGGGGGTTGTGAGTGTGTGGGACATGTCTGAGTTGTTCCTGCTCTGCTTAGGTTAGATATACTGACATGAAATCCAATACTTTATTGTTTTACCACATTGACGCGTAATTAGGTCCTCTTTCGCCATACACGCGCATTTAAAATACCAGTCCATGGAAAGCACCGTGAACACCAGCTACACCGACAAATTTCACATCTGTGTAGTATTCTAGCAGGGCGGGTTGTCTCTCCTCTCCGCGGGATGTCATATCTCTCGCAAACTCCGCCCTCAGGGGACGTACCCCCGGTGAAATATTAAATGCCTCCAGCTTAAATTAGTGTAGTTCCATCATATGATGCATTTAACTTCTGCCTCCAAACAAAGTGTGCACCACTCTACATGTTTTTGTTAACTGCATTTGCTGCGATTCGCAACTGAAGACTACAACTGGTGGACGCACCATCACAGCGAACAAGTTGAAGAAAGATGAAACTTCAGGTGCTCTCGGCGAGTCGTGCCACTGACACCTGTGGACATCTTTGTGGGAAGAAGTCTCCCCTGCTGCCCGTAGAGGAGGAGCTGGGCTCGGATGGGGACCGCTCTACTACCGCCACAAGCAGGGTGCCCCAGACACCGTCACCTGTTCACGAGACCGACACCGCCAAATCAAACAAGCCCTACACGCGCCGCCCGAAGCCGCCCTACTCCTACATCGCTCTCATCGCCATGGCAATCCGGGACTCGGCCACCGGCCGGCTGACACTCGCCGAGATCAACGACTACCTGATGAAAAAGTTTCCTTTCTTCCGCGGGAGCTACACGGGCTGGCGAAATTCCGTCAGACACAACTTGTCGCTCAACGACTGTTTCTTGAAGGTGCTGCGTGAACCCGCGCGCCCATGGGGCAAGGACAACTACTGGATGCTGAACCCTCACAGCGAGTACACGTTCGCCGACGGGGTGTTCCGCAGGAGACGGAAACGTCTCGTGACCACCAAGAAGAGAAGTGTGGAGGAGGACCCCGAGAACGGAGAATTTGACACCTGTGACCAAAAACGCACCCATGCGTCCACCCCTATTCCCCCCGTGCGTAACGAGGGTAGATTCACCGGTCCGTTTGCCATCGACAGCATCCTCAGCACACCTGCTACTTTCAACCCACGAGACGACCAACACAAATTGGACTGTGTCTCCTCCAGATTAGGCCACGACAGAGACGTGCGGTCAGGGTAGGCAGGGTAGGCAGTGCCTACCCTGGGATAAATGTCTTAAAAATAAAAACTAACACGTGTTTAAAAAAATATTCTTCAGAGTTCACATAGGCCTACACAACAATAACATTGATTCAGCATAAATTATGAGCTGTTTAAAGTACAGTATACACAGGACAACGATCAAAAACCTAAGTAATCGCACGAAGCAAAGCGCTCAGGCTTGGGCAGGTTGCCGTGGCAACGCGCAGTCCCGGCTGGTAGCAGAGACAGGCTGAAAGCAGAGCTTTCGAATGCCAGCCAGGCAGCCCGGTAAGGCAGCTTTTCCTCTGCCTACCCTGCCTTCAATGCTGTCAATGTAGAAGTTTGCGCATGCGTATTAAGTTGTCACATAGCTTGTCAATGGGACTAAAAGCAGAGCCTTTACTCTGTGGCGGGAGTATGTGAGCCAATCACAGCGCCCAAAATGAAAAATTGTTACAATTCAGGTAGTAGCCAATTTCTGCCCTACAGGCAGCTATGATAGCAACAACTAGCAAGGCAAGGCTTGTTCAAATCTCTAGCCGTATCGGAAAGAAAACATGGCAGTCTTTGGCTTTTTGTCTTTATTTTTTTTTTTTAAAATGCCGAGAAGTAGCAAGAAAGACGGTTAAAGTGACAGACAGCTGAGCCGTTTGCAATCGCTGCATTGTGGAAATATTCAACATCAGATGGGTAGCAGCTTCAAGTAGTTTGCACTGGGACAAAATGTCTTCATCATGTCAACCACCCCGGGCTTTTAATGGAACTAGCTTGCATGAAAAACACAGCCTACTTGTGATTCTGCTTTAAGGTAAGATTCATCTAATTATTATGCTGCGGGTAGCCTTTTAACATGAACATGCTCAAGTTTGTTCGTGGTGCCTTTTGTTGTCACCGTTTGTCAGGGTGTTGACATTGAAGATTGGTTGTGCGGTGGTGGACATGAATAGACCGTGTGTGTGTTATTATCGACGCGAGATTGTTTTTTTGAGCGTACGACATGACTCCATTTCCCTAATTTATTATGATGATGGAATACGCAATGCGTGAGTTGTGTGGAGCCTGTTAGCAAGTGCAGCTGCGTTCTTTTGAAGTGCGCGGTGTGCGAGTTGAGATCAACGTGGAACAGGACGATTGACTGGGGATGGTTTTCTCGGAGTGCTTCCGCACTCACAAATTGACTTTATTTTGAAACACCTTGCACAACCGTAGCTGAAGTGTTTGAGAATACTATCACGCACAAGGATGAGTCTCAGAAGTGGTTCGTTGGTTTACTCGATACTGTCTGAATGCACGGGTCATGTTTGCAAGCAACCGCCCCCTTGCCTACTTTCCTTCTTGTCTGTGAGTGTTTGATTATCAGCACAAAACGCGGCAGTGAGGCAGGAGCTGTTACCTAGGTTGGTTTATTGCTAAATGTAAATCGTTTCCCCCTCACATGCTATGGTGTGATTCACAGTTGGTGAACTAGACATTTTATCTTCAAAAGTAGGCTACACTGTGCCACCCTCCATCCATGTGAAACGCCCCTGGCATTTGCAACAGAATAAACAGAAGAGCAACAAAATCAACTGCTAAAGCCAAAAGTTAAAGCTTTTCCCCCAAAATGTTGTAGCTTTCTAAATTATTATTGTAAAATGTAGGCCTACAGGTCCTTAAAGGTGTACAAAGTATGGGTCCTGGAGCTAATTTGGCAATTTGGCAAAACAAATAATTGTAGCTGGCCTTTTCAAGAAATTGAAATTATGTTTTCACTTATTGTTTCAGATTTAGGTCTACTGCCAATGTCCAAATGTCTAAATAGTGTAGCCTATTTACTTATTTAGTTATTAGAGCTGTGGTGGTTAAGCACTGATGGCATCTTATAGCCTACTTTATATTTACAGATATTTAGAGAAACATAGGCCTACTAATTTGTTGCACATTAAAGAAAATATCAGCATGTTTATGTGAATAGGCCTATTTGCCTATTCAAACCATACCTTGTGGCATAAGGCCCCCCCTCTCTCACACACACACACACACACACACACACACACACACACACACACACACACACACACACACACACACACACACACACACACACACACACACACACACATTTGTAAAAGTTTTTAGCTGATAGTGACTCTCCAGATTTGGTTAAAATGCAGGAAATTGCATCTAAGAAATACATTTTTTTTCTGGGGGAGGACCGAACCCACCGTTAATATATATATATATAAATAGATATATATTCTATATTTACTGCCTACCCTACCATACCCTTCACTGCACGTCACTGGGCCACGAATTTATCTGGTCTCATGTTCAGAACCTGCCGCATGCTGTGACTTACTTCGCTCCTTATTCGGACTCTCACACCACTGCCAGTGTTGGCAACGTTGGTTGGTCAGAGACGCACGAGATGCCGAGTGTCCTGGTTGCCGCACATCCAAGAATCAGCACTTGCACTTCCCAAATGACGTCAGAGGGATTCCCTCCACCAGACTGCACTACACAGACAGTAGCCGCGCGCGAAAACAGCCGGCTGTCCTTCAGAATTGACTCTCTCCTGGCTTAAGGGCCACTGAGATACATACAGATCCTGGGCATATAATTAGAATAGCCTATCATGAACAAGTGATTTATTTCCATAATTCCATCAATAATGTTTAACTTTCATGGATTGTATAGATGCACTGCCCACATTTTTAACTTTTATTTATTTATTTATTTAATTATTTTACATATTTTGGTCTTCCAGCAAAAAAAAACTGAATTGAGGAATTTACATTATTAGAATATTGAAATAAAATCACAATTTTCTTCAGGAAAAACAGAAAGAAATCATCAATTCAGTTGAAATTTGGTGCTCTCTACATAACATGTTAATATTCAGTAGCCTACTTGGCAGTGTTAATTTCGTCAACCGTGACTATGACTAAAATATTTAGTCAATGCCCTTTTTTGTTTTTCGTCATTTAGACTAAGACTAAGACTAAATTGGGAAGGCAATGACTAAAATATGACTAAGACTAAAATTGATTTTCGTCATTGTGACTAAGACTAAGACTAAAATTTAAAAAGCTGACGAAATTAACACTGGTGTTAAATAAAATAGAGAAAAAGAGAACCAATGTGTGAAGAAGGTTTATTCTGTACAGTGTGATATATGTTAAAAAAGAGAAGCAGTGTGCGGAGAAGGCTTATTCTGTACAGTCAAAGGTATATGTTAAAAAGAGAAGCTGTGTGTGGAGAAGTTATAATATGTACAGTGTTGACTAAAATGACTAAAATGACTAAAAATTGACGAAGACTAAAATTGATTTTCGTCATTTAGACTAAGACTAAGACTAAATTGGGAAGGCAAGGACTAAAATATGACTATGACTAATATTGATTTTCGTCATTGTGACTAAGACTACGACTAAATCAAAAAATGCTGACAAAATTAACACTGCTACTTGGTTAGGACTGTCTTTGTCTTAGTCACTGGATGCGTTTAACATTGAAGTCAATGGCAGAGGCATTGCATGGGAGTTATGGAAGCCCAGATATCCTTGATGCTTTGCTGTCAGCTGTTTTTGTTTGTTTCATCTGGTGCCCCACCCCTCACTCTTCAATATACCCCGTAGATTTCCATGCCACGTTTTGGTGCTTTGGTGATATGGACATTTTAACTCACCAGAAATGAAACCCCATTGAAAATTAATGGACTTTTATTTCTAGAAAGTTAAAATTAAACTGGTGAGTTTGCACCAAAACCTCAGCAAAGCTTCAAGGATATCTGGGCTTCCATAACTCCCATCCAATGCCTCTGCTATCGACTTCAATGTCAAATGCATCCAGTGACTAAGACAAAGACAGTTCAAACAGTCTGAAGAAAATGGTGATTATATTACAATATTCTAATAATGTGAATTCCTCAATTCATGTTTTTTGGAGCTGGAAGACCAAAATATATAGGCCTAAAAATAAACAAATGAATGATTGGAATAGTTAAAAAATGTGAGCACTGCATCTATACAATCCATGAAAGTGAAACATTATTGATGGGATTATGGAAATGAATCAAGTTTTCCTGATATTCTAATGATATGGCCCGGAGGATGTATATGTAATTCTCCGCTCCCAGGTCTGGCCGTTTTCAAGAATTCTAGTGTAACTAACGGGCAATGTGCAAATATATGTGGCATGTGTGCTTGCGTCTCTGTGTTGTGCAATACTGTATGTCCTTAAAATGCAAAGGTTATTACAGTTGTTTGTATAGACCTACAATGTTGGTAAAAAATGATTTATGTTAAGATGTTTCTAACCGGCCATATCCCGAGTGATGAGAATATTTAAAAAATCAAGGTGAAGCATTGATTGTGGTCACAATATAACTTCTCCAGTTATTGTTTCCTCTGCATTAGCCCTGATTTCACATTTTTATTTTTAATGTGAGACAAAGGGTGCTAAAATTATTTATTTAAGCTAAACCTATTCCAGTAATTTGTCCATGTGGTCTTATGAGACTTTTGTCTTCAGAAGAAGTTTGGGAATCTTAAACAGCAATAATACATTTGTGTAACGTTTTGTGTAATTTAAAATATGCAATAAATCCCTGCATCACAAAATGCTTACTTAACCGGATATGAGTAATAATTCATTTTAATTAAGTGCATGCTTGCAATGTTTTTAAATGTGCATAATAGATAATAACTCCTCCCAAAATTCCAAACCTCTACAAATCCCCACAATACAACATCCAACAGTAACAGATGAGTCAAAAGTAAAAAATAATTATATGGTGCAAGTACTACACCAGCACCTGATATTACAGAGCAGTTACACCAGTTATTCCACTGTATCTAATGAGGTTGATAGACTCTGTCATTAGTGTAAAAAAAGGAAACCGAGGCAGGCTTCTTCTTTTTTTTTTTTTTTTACTTCTACTTCTAATTTTGATACCTCTGGGCCCTGTCGTGGCCCACTATGCGGCCGACCCGGGTTCAATTCCCGGCCCGGGTCCTTTGCCGGTCCTTCCCTGTCTCTCTCTCCCCACTCGCTTCCTGTCACCATCTAAACTATACTATCATAAATAAAGTCAAAAAGACCAAAAAAAATATCTTTAAAAAAATAATATTTTTGTCACCTCTGTATAATAATAGGGCAAAATGCCATTGTAGTGGCGCTACTGCGGTTGAGGACATGTACTGTATACGGGGGCCGGAGTGAGGCAGGAATTGCACACAGTCAGAGGGGCAATTTGTTACTGCAAGCAAGCAAGTGGAATCATTGCACACCGCTCATCTTTTTATTTCTGAGGAACTTATTTCCCCAGAAATGAAAGGCATATTGTGCGGTGGTTGCTCTTTCTTCCCTTTTTTAAGTTACACTTTTACATTTATAATCTTAAATACTTTTATTTTGTTATATATGACAAGTCAGTGGAGGACAGACATGACATGGTTGGGGGAGAGAGAGAGATGGGTAAGGTTCGGGAAATGACCCGGGCCAAACTTGGGTCCCTGTCGTGCCGAAAAGCGAGTCCCTGCCAGAACACGAGTGCCCTCATTGAAACCAATGACATTTTTTTAAGAGAAAATTATACTAATTTTTGCAGGATTAATTACATAATTTATTAACAAAAAATATGCTTATGAAACATTACTCCTCCTCCACTTAATATGAGCTATTTGAATGAAACCGTAACATTTGTGATGACAAGTCTTCGATTCTTTTATGGAAATAATACTGAAATTGTAACCAGCTCTTTGTAATACTTCCAGAAGGAATGTAGATGCTTTATTGATAGGCTTTCCATCTTAAATTGTGTCGGATTTGTCTGCAAAAATGGGTAAAAAATATCTGAAAATTGGTCATTGGTCTCCATTGGTTTCAATGAAGGCACTCGTGTTCTGGCAGGGACTCGCTTTTTTTGGCACGACATCCCCATGGGCATGCACTTGTAGCTAGCATGTGGCATGGGCCAGGACATGCACTTAGAGCTGGCGTAGGGTAGGGTGGGTAGCATGCTGGGCCACGGCTCATGGTCCTGATTGGGCTCTCTTTTATATTCATTGTGAATCTGCAGTTCAGCAGCATCCAGCATCAAAATGCAGTCGGCCATGAAAGGGGATTTTAGACCTTTTTAATGCGTCACTGTATGTCCACTTTGTTTGTGTGTGTGTGTGTGTGTGTGTGTGTGTGTGTGTGTGTGTGTGTGTGTGTGTGTGTGTGTGTGTGTGTGTGTGTGTGTGTGTGTGTGTATTACTAGTAGTTCTAGAAGTGATTGCAGTAGTTGTTATGAACAAACAAATCAGAACAAGCAGTAAGATTTAAATCCCTCTAAAATTTAATGTAAAACCCCTTTACACCCCTTTACATGATAAAACATGAAGAAATAAATCTCTGCAGCTTTTAAAATACATCACTTCATTATTATTTTAGGACACCTTCATTTCTAAAACCATAAAATAAAACATAGACTTTGTTAAATAATAAAAATTGATTGACAATTCCTTTTTTCTTTTGGCCATAGAAAAAAAAACAGAAACACAAAACACAGAGGAAGGCAGAATTGGAGACACAAATGTACAGGAGAGGCAGAGGGACATACTGAACCCCTCAATGAGTGCATGTGCAAAGGCAAAGCAAAAAATAGGAGGAAAAGTCAGACACGCCTCAAATCAAAGTCAGTCTGTGTAAAAGACACACGGAGTGCCAGTTTCCTTACAGGAGGGAAAAGGGAGAGATGGATGGAGTGTGTATAAGGTTGGGAGTGTGTGTGTGTGTGTGTGTGTGTGTGTGTGTGTGTGTGTGTGTGTGTGTGTGTGTGTGTGTGTGTGTGTGTGTGTGTGTGTGTATTATTCAGGCATTTGGGTTTTTCTTCATCAGTTCGAGGTCAGCTTCCACCATCTCCTTTACAAGTTCCTGCAGAGCACACATGCACACACACAGTCATGACATGTGAATAGTTGCAATAATAATTTATTCAGCCAAAAGAGTTCTAAGCAACGGGACTTTTTGGAGCTACTATAAAGTCCTTTACAGTAAACCAATATGTCCCCAGCCTGATCTCTGGCGTCTTATTTAATGCCAGTGCATTCCGTATGTTGGTCCGATGCATTTTGCTGTTGCAGCGCCTGAGGCAATGTAATTACCATTTTTTTGGCCTACAAAAGGTCTCCATAGTGGATAAAATGTGGAAAATGGGGATACAAATCAAAACTCGATTGTGACACTGAGTTGTAGCCCTATAACTGGGATATTTTTAAAATCGGAATTAAGAAATGAATGAATGAATTCTAAAACTCTGTGTATATGTGTAAAAGAGAGGCCAAAACTTTTCCGTTTTCAAAAATATGCATCGTGCATCGTGCCACTATTTTGGGGCTTACTACAGTTAAAATCGTTGGCTGGGGTTTATAAAGGTGGTAAAGTGTCTTATTTATCATGTTAAGCGCTGTCTTGCTTTAAGACAAGTTAAAAAGAGGGAATATGTCGCTAAGCTAGTGAAAGTCAATGGATCCGTGTAGCATGGTACACGGATCCATTGACTTTCACTAGCCTAGCGACAACGCTTAACATGAAAAATAAGACACTTTACCACCTTTACAAACCCTGGCCAACGATTTTAACTGTATTAAGCCCCAACATAGTGACATACCCCTTTAAGTGGTAGGTAAAAGCTCGCACATCCAAAACGTCTGACTTGGAAGCAGGACAAACAAATGGCCAGATAAAAAGAGCTTCAACCAGGATTTGTCTGCCCTCACTTATTTTTATTTTTTCAAATGTCACGGAAAAATAATAAGTGGGAGCAAACAAATCGTATTGTAAGTGGATGTCAGTGAGTTCATCATCTCACCTCAAAGGACACTTTTGGTTTCCAGCCCAGTATCTTCTCAGCCTTGGAACTGTCTCCCTGCAGATAGTCCTGGGGAGAAACACGCACACATACACACGTAAGCAGAGGTGTCAAAAGTAAAAGTAAAAGTACGCTTCGAGAAATAAAGTAAAGAAAAGTAAGCAGTGTGCGGTGTCTCTTGAATTTTGTTCATTGATTCACCTTCTCCTGCCTCACTCCTGCACCTGCATTACTGAGGGCTTGTGCACAAGGACTCTCTTGAACTTTAAAAGTAAACATACATTTCTGTTGTAATTACAACACTAGCAAATGGCATTACATAGTTGTTTACACCATTTACTTTGTTACTGAAAAACACCCAAAACCTAACAAGGACCCACCACCACATACGATACTTGATCCAACCAGTGCAGAGTCAGCTGATCCTAAGACAAGTGCACGGGTCTACTGGTTACTCAGATAAGTTACTTGTTATGCAAGGAAACTGTTTTTTTTTTTTTACTTTTACTTTTACTTTTGACACCTCTGCCGTAAGGCTGTGAAAAGGACCAAATTGTGATCACAAATTACAATCTTCATGTCAAACAATCTCTGTACTCATATGAGCATAAAATTATTATTATTTCTTTATTTCTGAAAGGAACATGTTCAAGTAGTCACTGAGAGAAATGCTGAATAAATGTGTTGTGTAACTAAAAATATAATTGGAATTACCATGCATGTTTGTGTGTGATTATGTTTTATCCATAACAGACCAGCCCAACATACACATTCAGAGTGAATACACACTATCCCCTAATAATTAACACAATTTTAAACTAACTGGGTTCTGAATCCCACATAAACCATAGACTATTGAAGAAAGCGAGGGACAACACTTTTTCAGATTTCTCTTAGAGAATAAACAAAGAAAAATATGGAGAATGCTATCCTTCGCTTCCTTTATTTATGCCATGGGTGGGGAACCATTTCCATCCGAGGGCCACTTCAAATTGTATTACCGTATTTTTCGGACCAGAACACGCATATAAAATCATAAAATATTGTCAAAAACTGCCAGAGTGTCTTATAAGCCAGTGCGTCCAATGTGTGAAAAAAATCATGGCCGTGAGACTCTTGGGGGGAATCGGGTCTGCACGTGATGAAAAAATACGTGTGGGTATACCTCAAGAGTGTCGCGGGGTAGACTGTGTACAGTAGCCAGGTTACAATGGCACCTGTTAAGAATGACGTCTCTCTCTCTCGCTCTCTCTCTCTCTCGTGCGCGCATTGCAAGCTGTTGCATATTATTTGCTCGATGCAGAGTTATGATGGCGTACGCGCTCTCGTTGACATGGTTGTGTGCATGGTTCCATGCATTCGCAAGACGTTATTGCAGTAAAGCATGTGAGAAGCGTGGAAGGGCCGTTGACTGGTATTTCAGTGTCCTTGACTGAAACAAGTTGCAAGACTCCACACTTCAACATCCTTTGCGATCGGCACAACAGTGATTCTTATCAGAAAGCTACTGTGTCTACGCACAGACCCTATAGCTAAATTACAAACATTAGTTCTAGCGAACATTGAAAAAAGATCAGAAAACAACCGTCGGGTAGGTTTATGAAAGCAGAGTTGAGAAGTTCCGCGAAAATGCATCGTCACGTCAGAGAAAGATGTTTGCTACTGTGCAACACTACCACTATTTCATGATTGCCTAAACGTCTTCATCATGGATGAATGAGCAAGAATATTTTTTCCAGCCAGGATTGCACTGAAAAGTAGGCTACTCCTGTTAGAAAAGGGCCGACGCTGTGCCTGCGCGTGTGTGTGTGGGACGGAGGGGAGGGAGAGAGAGACGCGGAGCAGATCTCGAGGAGAGATCAGGGTCGCGACTCCTGAAGTACCAGGCGATTCTTTTTCAATGTTCTATGAATCTGTTGCTGAATAGCCTACATTACATGTGTTTAAATATTTTTTTTCTTTGAAACAACATGCGTAAAATTCAGTGATGGCTTCATTTCATAGGCTACTTTAAGAAACTGCTCGAAAACGCTATAGCCTAGTTGTGATATTCGGCAACGTTTGATATTGCGTGTATTCGGCCACGCAGGTTATTTTTTGTGCATTCTTAACAACAACAGCATTAGTTATGAAATTATGAAATTAGTTATGAAGTGCGTCCTATGATGCAGTGCGTCTTGTGTGTGAAAAAAGTCACGGTCCTTGGCGGTGCATCTTTTAACCCAGTGCGTCTTTTGGTCCCGAAAATACGGTAATTCCTCTAAGGGCCGTTCTATTGAACACAAACCACGATTTCCCCCTACACCTTAAAGGGACACTGTGTGAGATTTTTAGTTGTTTATTTCCAGAATTGATGCTGCCCATTCATGAATACTTACCACCACGATCAAATTCTAAGTATTCATTATGACGGGAAAAATTGCACTTTTCATACATGAAAAGGGGGATCTTCTCCATGGTCCGCCATTTTGAATTTCCAAAAATAGCCATTTTTAGCTGCAAAAATGACTACTTGGACCATACTAGAAAATATTTGTTTATTACTTAGTAAACTTTCATGTAAATATCAAATTTGGCGATAGCCAACCCAGTTTCAATGAGCAGCACAGTTGCAGTACCTTTTTTGACCATTTCCGGCACAGTGTCCCTTTAAGCCTGTATTGAAGGCGGCCACCTTTACAATAGATCCCACTAGCCCCCCTGAAAATATTACTTAATTGTATTGCAAATGTAATTCCTAATATTTCTTTAAGAAACTTTATTTCATGTGAAACTGCATAACATTGAAATGATCTCGGGGGCGTGATAAGATGGCCAGAGGGGGCGTAAACATAGAGACATACAGCAGGTTCCCCACCCCTGATTCATGCACACACACTCACCACTTCAGTGGGTCTGTAGTATTTGGGGTCGATGTTGACGTGCACCACCCCCGTCTCTTCACAGCGGCCAATCTCCTGCTCACCCTGGCCCTCCCACCTGCAAACCACACAACACATTACACATACTGTATGACACCATCAGCAACACACAACACATTACACATACACAAGTCACCATCAGCAACACAC
>NC_085862.1:12225580-12235580 GCF_034702125.1 Engraulis encrasicolus | reverse complement strand
TGATGTCATGGCAATAAAGGAGTTTCCTCTGGGCAAGGCGCCTAACCCCACATTGCTCCAGGGACTGTAACCAATACCCTGTAAACAACTAAGTGGCTTTGGATAAAAGAGTCAGCTAAGGGTAATGTCATTTATGTCCATTCTGTGCAGTGTTATAGTGACAGTACATTATAATGTCCATTAGAGTGTATGCAATCTTCTGGGGACACCATACCATGATCAAGAAAACAAAAACCCATTAAATTTCAGCTGTTCCCTGATGCATGCATGTGTATTGTAGAAAACCCCACAAACCACCTTTATTTCTCAAGTGGCATTAATAACAAATGTTACTCATAATACTAACATATAGGATGCTTCAAAGTAAGTTGAGTAGGGTAAATGGATTTGACCTTGTGTGTGTGTGGATGTGGGTGCACGTGTGCGTGCGTGCCTCCTCACCTCTGCGAGGGCTCTCGTGGTTGAAGAGGATTCCGTTGACGGCGAAGAGATCGTACGCTTCTCTGAAGTTGACCACGATCCAGTAGGCGTAGAGCTTTGCAGCACCTGGGACACACGGCACACACACATATACTAAGGAAGGCCATGAACGCTAATTTTTGTGGTGTGAACACGACGGCCGGTTCGCCATTAGGTGCAGGTCCTCTCTACATATATATAAACATATACAGTATACTACGGAGTATAGGCAAAACGTTTGGACACATTTTCTCATTCAATGCCTTCTCTTTATTTTCCCGGCTATATTTACAGCACATTATAGATTCTGGCTGAGGGACGCAGGATGATCTGGGATAGAACTCTGTGTGTGTGTGTGTGTGTGTACCGTAGGGGGATCTGGGGTAGAAGGGCGTGGTCTCCTTCTGGGGGATCTCCTGCACCTTGCCGTACAGCTCGCTGGTGGAGGCCTGGTAGAAGCGCACGCTGCTCGTCAGGCCGCACGTCTTCACCGCGTCCAGCAGGCGGAGCGTACCCACACCATCCACATCCGCCGTGTACTCCGCCAGGTCAAAGGAGATCTGTGGACGCGCACACACACGTAGACACACACACACAATTTTATTAAAGGGACACTGTGCAGGAAATGGTCAAACTAATGCTGCTTATTGAAACGGGGCTGCCTATTGCCAAATTTGATCTTTACACGAAAGTTTACTAAGTATTAAACAAATATTTTCTAGTATGGTCCAAGTGCAGTCATTTTTGCAGCTAAAAATGGCTATTTCTGGAAATTCAAAATGGCAGACAAGAAGATCCCTCTTTTCATGTATGAAATGTGTTGTTTTTTCCAGTCATAATAAATACTTAGAATTTGACGTTGGTGGTAAGTGTTGATGAAAAAGGTCACATTTGTGAATGGACAGCATGAATTCTGGAAATAAACAACTAAAAATCACACACAGTGTCCCTTTAAAAATCTTGGTATGTTAGAGCTGAATGAACACATTCTAAAGCAAGACGATTGTCTTAGTGTTTAAATGCAACTTATTGCATGTTTTGATGTGCTTCAGAGGCTCTGTGCCATCAGGTTGTAGGTAAGGTGTGTGTGTGTGTGTGTGTGTGTGTGTGTGTGTGTGTGTGTGTGTGTGTGTGTGTGTGTGTTACCTTGACGTGGCTCTGTGCCCCCAGGTTGTAGATCTCTGTGGGTTTCACCTCATTGATGATCTTGACCAGACACGTGCTGTCAGTCAGGTCGCCATAGTGAAGTTTCATATCTGCAGAACACCATCCCACACAAACAAGCAAACAAGTAAATAACAACAACAACAACAACAACAACAGTCACGCAAACACACATCTCAAGCAACTGAGCATCAATACAACACATGGCAATATGAATATGAAGACAAAATGGATGTATGCATTATTTTTTATGAAATATGGAAATGGTAGTAACACTTTACTTGATGCATGTCATTACAGTGTCATAATAGTGCCATAATAGTGTCATGACACTATGACACACATAAGTGAGAAGTCTGCACACTTAAAATCCTTTTTGTTGTATTTTATTATTTCATGGCAGGATTAAGTTTTGGAGAATCTGATGAAGACTGTTGAGGTCGAAACGTAATCCTTCCATGGAATAATAAAATACAACAAAAAGGATTTCAAGTGTGCGGACTTCTCACTTTGAAAACTACAGTTGGCCTTCGTCCTTCACCTTTTCCTGGGATGTGCACAATCCTCTCCTTCAACAGTCATAGATAAGCCATAAACATTATGTCCTTGCCATAAATATTTTATGACTGTTGGCCTTAAGTGACATTCGGTTATGGCATGTCTTTGCCATGACTGAATGTCACTTAAGGCCAACAGTCATAAAATGTTTATGACATGGACATAATGTTTATGACACCCGTGCCATGACACTGTTATGACACTGTAATGACATGCATATGACACTGGCGTCAAGTAAAGTGTTAGCAAAATGGTTTATGTTGATGGCTGATGTTTAGTCAGTAAACTGTAATTAATATGTGATGAGGGTAACACTTTATTTTAGGGATACATCTATTAGCACTAATACATACAATGTTAATGCCTGCATAAGTAACTTGTAAGGCATGTACTAAGCAAATGCTAAGGCCTACTAGGTCCTTACTAAGGTTAAATTGGTAATAAATCCCGTGCATGAACAAGACATTTGCGAATCTATGCCTGACAAATGTTTGATTTTGCTTTGTACAAGCCTTACAAGTTACTTATACAGGAACATTGTATGTATGTATTAGTGCTAATAGATGTATCCCTAAAAGAAAGTGTTACCGTGATGAGTTAGTAGCAGTACTCTTTATATGTGGCGAGGATATGTAAATGGTTCATATATTAATGGTGATGCAATACCGTACATATTACAATAATTAGTCGCAGTACTCCACTCCTGTTAGTAGCAGCAGTTAGTAGCAGTACTCTTTGCAAGTGGTGCGTTTATGGTTCATATGAATGAAAGCACAATATAATATAATACATGTTATAGTGTAAGTAATATGTAATTAGTTAGTAGCAGTACTCTCAGCATGTGTTGCAGTTATGTATGTAAATTATTCATATTAATGCCAGTAAATTATAATACATGTAATAGTGCAATTAATATGTAATTAGTTAGTAGCAGTACTCTTAGCATATGGTGTGGTTATATTAATGTCAGCACAATGTAATACAATACATGTAATAGTGCAATTAATATGTAATGAGTTAGTAGCAGAACTCTCAGCATGTGGTGCAGTTATGTATGCACAGTAAATGGTTGATATATTAATGGTGGTGCGGGATGTGATGAGTTAGTGGCAGTACTCTTAGCATATGGTGCGGTTATATTAATGTCAGCACAATGTAATACAATACATGTAACAGAGTAATGAATATGTGATGAGTTAGTAGCAGTACTCTTTGCATGCGGGGAGAGGCCGTGCTGGGGCTTGGAGGCTGCGAACAACAAACACAAACACAAACACATGCACAGGGAGATGATGATTACACTCAGGGGATCGCAGACATACACACACAGCAAACTGGTGGGCACACAAACACGTGGTCACTCAGAGCAAACTGGTGTGCACACTCGGCTACACAAACACACACACACACGCACACACACACACACACACACACACACACACACACATGGCCATAGATTTGTACACACACAAACACATGGGCGTACACACAGTGCTAAAGGCAGACAGACAGACAGACAGACAGACAGACAGACAGACAGACAGACAGACAGACAGACAGACAGACAGATACACACACACACACACACACACATGCGCACACACACACACACACTCTCACACACACACACACACACACACACACACACACACACACACACACACACACACACACACACACACACACACACACACACACACACACACACACACACAATACCAGTACAAACAAACACAGGCACATGCATGCTTGCGAGCACACAAACACAAGCACATATAAGTAAACACAAACATGGGCACATTCAAGGACGCGCAAACATGATCACATACAACACACCAACACAGGCACATACAAGTACACACAAACACAGCCACTTGCAAGTACACATAAACACAAGCACATACAAGTACACACAAACACAAGCACATACAGGTACACACAAACAGAAGCCCATACAGGTACACACAAACACAAGCACATACAAGTACACACAAACACAAGCATGTGCAAGTACACACGAATGCAGGCACAAAAAAACGGGCACATACATGTACACAGGAGCAACAACACGTTAATATACTAATTTACGATACTCAAGCGAGCTAAAAGTTAATGTTTCTCAAACTAGGTGCTAAGCTGCTAAGCATGGCTGGTTATGAGGTGTTTTGACATGCATGGCTAGTGAATGAATGAATGAATGAATGCATTTATTTAGTCTATTAGATGTAAAAACATTGTAGCCTATAGCAACAATAACCATACAATGAAAGGGATAAATAGACAGGGATGTACACAAAAGAGCCCCAAGACTTATTTCCATTGTGGTCCCTGGTAGCATTGGTAGTCAACAGAGTCACTTACTGCCTTCTGTGTGTGTGCAGCGATTATGGTAAAGGTGCTCAATGCGACCTGTGTTGAAGGAACTAGACCGCCGCAATATACCATGGACCTAAAGACACACAGAGACACACACACACACATCATGTATACATATACACCACCAGTACAAAAATAAAGAGAACACCAAAAACATAGCAATACAACAAATAATAATTTCTATTCCTAATGAAATTTGCACTACAGGAGGTAAATGGAATCTGAATCGACTTGGTTGGCGTTGCATTGCTTTATTTTGGTGTTCCCTTTATGATTTGGAGCAGTGTACTTATTTACAGCATTGATATGCATAAAACCTACAAAGATAATAGATTGTGTGTGGAAATGATGCTGTGAGAAGTTGTGATGAAGAAATAATGAACAGATTAGGGAGCTACTGTAAGGCCCAGCCCAAAGCCATAGGAGAGCATTGTCAATCCACACCAAATCTCCAAAAATTCCAGGATATTCACACACTTCCTAATAGGACAAGTACCTATTATGGCAACTCCTTATAGTTTTGCAGTGAATAAAAATGCCAACTCTTTATATTTTTACCACTGATTTTTTTGTGTGTGTGACCTAAACCCTGATACGATATAAGCAGTTTTCAAGCGAGATGGATTTTCAAGGGCTGGATTGTAACCTGGGTCCCCATGGTCAATATAGCCTGTATATGGTACATGCGTATTAAGGGATAAACATGTACACATAGTCGCCACCGTTTTCTACCTGAAACTGGAAGTCAGACATTTGCTTCAAAACACCACTGGTCTGAAGGTGCTGCGAAAAGGGCTAAGCTAACCTTAGCTCTGCAATACAGATTGCCGTCTGAACGTCTGTAGTCTGTGGTCTCCTGGTTTACACAATTAGGATGGGCGGGGCCAGGCTGCTATCTGTCAGGTGCAGGAATTTGATTCGCCGTGGTGAGGGCAAAAGGCATTGCATGCAGTCCCATCTGGACACATGTCTTGGCAACATGAATGGCGGCGATTGTGAATGTACCATACGGTGTTGCTGTCTAGCTGTAGCATGCTACTGAATGTTTGCTGGTGCACCCAAGAGGAATGTGCATAAACTACGAGTGGTGGCTTATCACCCAGTGAGCAGACGGAACGTCTTCTGATTGGCTGAGCAGGTGTCCTTTATTCCCCGGTAGCAGGACACCTATGATGTCATGCGGCCGTGCGGGCGTCCAAGTTGCTTCTTTTCTAACTTTCTGGCGAAGTGCCGTTACTAGTTCTATCGCATCTGGTTGTCTAGTCAAGACTGCGTCGTTAGTTCTATTGCATCTGGTTGTCTAGTCAAGACCCTGTTACTAATTCTATCGCATCTGGTTGTCAAGTCGAAAACCCAGTTGTCAATTCTATCGCATCTGTACCATAATACATGGGACGCCACCAGGTTGCCGTCCGGCCTGCCTGGGCCATTTCCCAAGCCTACCCCATCTCCCTCTATCACCACTTTCCTGTCAGATCTACACTGTCATGGTATTATAAAGGGGCGTGAAAAGCCATCTAAAAACAGGTGTGTAAATTAAACAATGATGATGCGTAACTACAATAATAGTAATAATAATAATAATAGTAATAATAATAATAGCACATGTATCTAGCTCATAATGTAGGCATACATTCCGGATTAGAAGAGGGTTGTGTTTTGTAACTGTACAGAGGACATCCTCAAATAATCTGGAGGGCAAATATAATCTGGCAGTGGCATGTTCCTTGTACCCCAGAGCCCTCTACAGCAGAGCCATGACAACCAGAGTAGCAGACGTAGTTTCATTGTACCTATTGTAACACCATTGTGACTGACAATAGTCAAGTGTAACCCCATACATTGGCAGCTTGTATGCATGACAGCCAAGGGGCAACCTTCCAGTCCAAGCAATCAAGCCAGTTTTTCTCCCTCCCGTCAAGGAAAGGGCTGGCTACGGAACCATCCTTTCATGTTCTTGCCGTTCAAAAAGTCCCATAGACTCCAATGATACCCAGGAATTATCCACACTTCAAATTAAAAAGCTTGGTTAACCCATTGACGCCTAAGGCACCTGCAAAAAAGGGTGCTGAATGCCTCAGCCCTTTTTAAGAAAAGCTGCCCTCAGCCTATAAAAACCAAAATATCTTGGATTCTGAAGCACATAAAAATATGCACTAAGTTGCATTTAAATGCTTAGACCCTCATCTTTCATTAGAATGTGTTCATTCATCTCAAACAAACAGAGATTTTTAATAAAGTTGTCTCAAAACTCATGAGCCTGAATGTTGCGTAATGCAGCTCCAGGCACCAGGGCCAATGTTGCTCAACACAACGCAACATCAGGCATCAATGGGTTAAAAAATCGATTTTTGTCCGTCAATTCTGTTGGTATCCAAGACAATCATATATTGTGACTAATGTTTTTAACACATTCCATTGTAGACAAAACTAAGCGCAAGCGTCAGAGCCGTGGTTGGCCCATGTGTGTCTGTATCTGTGCGCGCGTGCGCACGTGTGTAAAGATGATGTCTTCAATCTAAGGCTCTTTTGCTCCAGCGTTGGTATAGGAGTACACACTGCAGTAGGGCTGCACAATTAATCGAAAATAATCGAAAATCGTGATAAATTAGTGAAATCGAAGTCGAAATTTTGATCGTGATCTAATCGTGGCAATGGTGACCTACCTTTGAGAGCGTCCTTGAAGACAGAACAAAACGACAGGCTGGTGTTTCTGGCCAGAAATCTGTCCACCTAAGTTTCATGCTATTGCCTTTACATAATTATTACAATTAATTTTATTTTGCTCATCCCGTATATAATTCATTCTTGGTTATATTTCATCTTGTTATAATTTTCAAGAAAATCTGCAAAAAATAATGAATCGTGATTAATAATTGTGATTACGATTTTGACCAAAATAATCGTGATTAGGATTTTTTTCCATAATCGTGCAGCCCTACACTGCAGTGCATTTTACCATGTGATACTACAGTAGTGGGTCTCAGCTGTTATCACCATATAAGAAATATCCTGAGCAAAGCTGTAATCCATTCAACTGCAGTCTGGGATTCTTAGCCCTGGAAGTGTAATAAGATGATGCCTGGGTGAATAAGACTCACACAGCCATACACAGCTCATACTTTACCCCCATAGACCGCAGGCCTATACAATATGCAGTCAATACAATATACCGTATTTGCAGTCTCTGATTTTTTTTCCCCAGACAAATCTGAGGGGGTTGAGTTGATGATCATTTGATGATTCCAGCCCGGGGGACTGTAGAAAGTACTAAGTAGTAAGGAGAGAGTGTACCAGGGCTTGACACTGGCACTTGCAAACCGGCCAAATGCTGGTAAAACTTGGCTGTGGCTAATAACACTTTCAATGTCACTAGCCAATTTGGATGGCAGCTTATTGCTTACTCCTTGGTATGACATATGTATCATAAGTAGCCTATACTCAGGTGTTTTCCCATTGTGTATCAATTGTTTGTATGTATGTAGTTCAAGAGAAACCTCAGTAACTCAGCATCTATTTGCTTGATTTATTTCCATGTAGAAAGCTATACACACATCTTGCTTTAGCACCTCATCTTCTTAGGTTAGATGTACACTATCGTGATGACTATATAAAATCTGTGGCTGGTGGAATAGCGGAATGGCTAGTGTCTCGGGAAAACCACTAGCCACAATGGCCTATGGGTGGAAAAGTTAATGTCAAGCCCTGGTAGTAAGTACTGAGTACTAACTACTATGTACTATGCTTTTATCCTTTTTATAACTTTTATCTGCTTATCTATTTATTTACTGCTTGCACATCCTCCCATGCTATGTCCATGCTATGGGGTAAACTGGGACTGACCACTGTTGATGGATGACATCTGTCCTTGTCCAAGGCCTTGTTTATGTTACAGGAGAATGTGTTGTTTGGGGTAAATGTGCTTTGGGAATCTGACTGTATTGTGTTTGTTTTCATGTCTTACGCTCCTTTCACTGGAGGAAATTTCCCCATGGAGGACAATAAAGATACTACTACTACTATTACTACTACTACTACTACTACTAGTGCGTTTGTAAACGAGGGTGTGATGGGTTGTGATGGTACCTACCTCATAGCCCTTTTCAAGAAGAAACTCTGCCAAGTAGGAACCGTCCTGTGAAGAAGAGGAGATGGATGATCGAATGCATTTCTACCCACCCTCTCTCCCTACCCTTTGATGACACATTCCTATCCCAAACTACTTGAACACATAGCCTACTTGAAATTACAGTAGGTTCTGGGAGACTTGGTTTTCAAGACCCATAGCCTACCTCAAAGAGAAGGTTGAGGCATTGCATCTAGTGTTGCACCGATACCGATACGAGTATCGGCCGGGGCCCAGATACTGCATTAAACTGGTGGTATCGGTATCGGCGAGTACCAACAAATAGGGCACCGATACCATACAGATGCTCGTATGACACTTCAACGCAGCCTTTAACATAGTCATTTTATATCAGAGGTATTTAAAAAGTATAAAAAGTTCTACAGGATTCACTTTGTACAGTATTAGTCTTTTTTCTGTTTCATAAAGGTAGGCAGCAGACTGACAAAGCTAAGATAGCGATGATGTTACATCCAAGTTGTAGCCTATGCAGGCAAAAAAATTATGTCTGTGCAACACTAATTGCAACACAGTAATGGTAGGCCTACTACTTACTCTATTGTAGCATGTACAGTAGGCAGCAGCCCCCCTGAAGTCTCAGGTCTTGACTATAGGTCACTAAGTCATGATTAGTCTCAGGCCTAGACTAATAGGTCACTAAAGTCATGATTAGTCTCAGGCCTAGACTAATAGGTCACTAAAGTCATGATTAGTCTCAGGCCTAGAGTATAGGTCACCAATTCATAACTAGTCTCAGGCCTAGACTATGGGCCTATAAGGTTACTAATTGGTGACAAGGATACTTTCACAGAGCGGACAACACATCAGCACTATTTCGTGTAAAAGCTAGAAGCAGGTCCGTAACACTCCTCACTTCATCATAAAGCTGTGATGTTAAAACAACAGACTACCCACTGGCTTTTCCGGTTATTACAGCCTGTAGTAGTATACCAGTTAACAAGATCTTCACATTTCAATGGGGCACAAAATACGTGTCATCATCTAATAATAGGCGCGCACAAGACTATACAGGACAAGTCTATACCTTCAGCTCCAAATTCAGGTAATCTCTTGCCTACTCTGTTGATAGAGAATCCTAAAGCAGCGACATTTATTCTTAGTTATTCATCTCTCGACCCACCACCTGCCCTGCTCTGGCACAACAACTGTGGAACAGCAGCCAGTGGTACCAAAGATGCGCTACCCAAAGATGGATAGATCATAGCGGCGCAGTGTCGTTATGGTATCGGTAAAATAAACGTAAGAGAGGAAGAACAAACACACAGCCAACAGCCCCCTTCCTCCTCCCGGGGAGTC
>NC_085862.1:12187503-12225480 GCF_034702125.1 Engraulis encrasicolus | reverse complement strand
AAAAAACACGGCAAGACCACAGGTGCGAGTTGAGGCAATATCTCGCCAGTGAGAGAAATAGATTAATTCATCATACATATTTTTTTTAAAACCCAAACGGAAAGGAAGACGACTGGACTGGACGGTAGACCTATACCCTGGATATAAGCACGAGGGAAGAGGGTTGAGGGGTCTGGAGGAGCTTAGTTGGCCACCATGGAGGGACTGCTGACGGACCGCAACGTGTGGATTGTTGGGAGCGTGTGTCTGATCGCCTCCCTCGTATGGAGACGCCTGTGGTGGAGGTTCATCGCACCCAAGAGGAAGAAGGAGGCGCAGGCAGACACTCACACAGAGGTACAGAGGAGGTGCAGGCAGACACTCACACAGAGGTACAGAGGAGGAGGAGGAGGAGGAGGAGGCAGATACTCACACAGAGGTATAGAGGTGGAGGAGGAGGAGGTGGAGGAGGAGGAGGAGGAGGAGGCAGATACTCACATACAGGTACAGCTGGAGGAGGTGCAGTGAGATACTACTCAGATAGAGGTATGGAGGAGGAGGAAGAGGAGGAGAAAGAGGAAGAGGTGCAGATACTTACACAGAGGTATAAAAGAGGAGGAGGAGGAAAAGGAGGTGCAAGAGGAGGAGGCAGATACTCAGATGTACAGATGAGGAGGAGGAGGAGGAGGCACACACACTCACATAGAGGCATAGAGGAAGAGGAGGATGTGGAGCCTACTTAAGCTAAAATGATATGTCGTGGATGTAGAGGCTCAAGTGGAGGTGAAAAAAAGAAAAGAGAACCAAAACAAAACACGCATGATTCCTGACTGTTCCGGGATCTGTATCTTTCATGCGCCAAAGCCCAGAAGAACTCAGTTGTCTCGTCAGCAGTGTCGTCAGCTGTCTTGAGAGCTCCCGAGCCCGTGAAGGCACCTTTGGAAGCTGAAAAATTTGTTCAATTTTGGCTGAATTAACTAACCTAGCATTTCCCATTGAAAAGACTGGGGGCAGGACTTATTCACGCTCTCCAGGTCTTATACTACCTCCATGGCTCCTACTGTGGAGGCAGCCTAGTGATAGGCATTGCTTGACTTGACACCTTTACCTGGCTTCAGGTTAGGTTGAATGAACAAACTGCCTTCCGCATGTGTGTGCCTACTGCACCTAGGCTATATTAGGGCGTGTCTTTTTATTTGAAAAGTTTGGCACTGATGATGGTCTGACCGGCAGACCGAAAAAGTTTTGCACAGCACTGCGTCTTTTCCTCGTGCATTAAAATTCTTTCATTTTGCATTGGCATCAGTGGTGTGCGAGTTCCCTCTTGCTGTACTATTGAATTACTTTGTGGAACTTTAAGCACCCTCCCCTCCTGGCCACAAACTTAAAGGCGCGACACCCACTTGGAATATACGTTTCCATGTGTCTATGCATGCGCGACTTCACTGGCAAATACACAGATAGAGGAACCCTACACATATTCATAGACACCTTCACAAACCAATACACAGATGTGTGTCTGTGTGTGTGTGTGTTGGGGGGGGTGTGCAAAGTGGATAGCTGTCCTGCGTCCAGGGAGATAGAAGGCCCGGCATTTGTCCTGGGCCTGGCCAAAGCTGTCAGTGGCCCTGTGTGTGTGTGTGTGTGTGTGTGTGTGCGTGCGTGTGCGCACAAGCGTGCGTAAGCAAGTGTGCCTGTTTGTGTGTGATGGATCATTATGTGAAACGCATACCTGTTTAATGACTTGTTGGCAAAATTCCAACATGATCTCATTACATACCGTTTCAAAAACATACATAATGATTGACATGGATGGATTCATAGGTACATACAGGGCTGGACTGGTAATCTGGCATACAGGGCATTTTGCCTGTGGGCTGACAGTCCTCGGCGGCCCATGCTGTTGTTTTTTGGTTTGTTTACGTAAGTCAAATTTCCCCTTGTAGACTGGCCCACAATTTAGATGGGGCTGCCTATCTTAGTACATCCTTAACAGAGTAGACTGAGCCCATCATAATTGTAGTGTTGGGTGGGGGTGTGGGAGTGTGGGGCTGGTCAAATTTCCCGGGCCGGTTTCTGGTACCAGTCTAGCCCTGGATAGATAGATAGATAGATAGATAGATAGATAGATAGATAGATAGATAGATAGATAGATAGATAGATAGATAGATAGATAGATAGATAGATAGATACATACTAGGGATGGCACAAACCGCACCGAAAACCGAAACCGTACAATTCACACACATACCGAACCGAACCGTGCAATCCATCGCAAACCGCAATTCATGTACTGCCCAGAAAAATATGTAAAACAGAGATTCTAGGAGTATCTTATCCAGTCTCTCTGATTAAAACATTAGCGTATAAGACCAAATCAGAGGATGACACAATTAAAATCACACCATTTTCACATTATAAGCCTATACAAACCATATGTAGGATATTTAGTGATAAGTCCGATTCTATTAGCCAGTGCACCATTTATCATGAACTAAAAAAAAAAGAACCGTAGAGAACCGAAAACCGTGACCTTGACACCGCGATATGAACCGAACCGTGAATTTTGTGAACCGTACCACCCCTAATACATACATACATACATACATACATACATACATACATACATACATACATACATACATACATACATACATACATACATTTTTTTTGCAGAGGCGTATAAAGTATACATAGAAGCACTATTACAGTGTCAATACTTCATGAGGTACAGTGGAGTAACTGGTCTATAAACTTTCTAAAATCATGTACTAGTTTCTTAATTTTCTTAAAAAATTTAATTTAAATCAGGGCTTTGAACCGTTATTTTTTTCCAAACGTTCCGTTCCGAACAGAAACGGAATTATAACGTTTCCGGTTCTGAGTTCCACCAATAAATTGACGTTCCCGAACCGGTTAGAACCAAAAAATATTGTTCCCGGAACGGTTAATTTCGTTCCTGTCAGCTGATTACTCCCCATAGGTCTAACTGACGTTAACCAAGAAAGACGGAAGTGCAAATGAGTCAGCCTACATTCAAAACTGTTTATTCAAGCGGATGAAAAGAATATCCTCCAGAATTTTGTCCTTTAGGGACGACCTAAGCGGAGAAGCAGAGAATAAACCTCAATGATGAAAATGTGCGCTCCACGCTGACTTGGGTCACGGGGAGCACTATGGTGGACATTGTGAGTTTGTGCATATTTGAAGCGGCCATGGATGCCCAATAACGCCGAACATTGTCGGTGCGCTTTACACGCGCTTCCCTGCAATGTCTTAAAATAATGCAATGCAAACTCTGTCCTTTTGTATGACAGTGGTTTCTCTTAGAGTGAAGACTTTGTAATCTACAGCTCTCTCTCCATTCAGTCAGAGAATGTCTGATGTCACACAGCACGTGAACCTCAGCCGTCATGGTAACGTGCGTAGGAAAATAATGACTTTTTTTTGGGGCAGTCGTGGCTCAGTGGTTAGAGCACTGGACTGGCAACCCAAGGGTTCCCGGTTCAATGCCCGACTGGACCACGGCTGAAGTGCCCTTGAGCAAGGCACCTAACCCCCACACTGCTCCCCGGGCGCCGCTCAGCAGGCAGCCCACTGCTACGGACTAGTGGGTGTACTTCAATGTGATTCACTAGTCCAAATGGGATAAAGTGCAGAGAAAGAATTTCCCCTAGGGGACCAAAATTGGCTCCAATTGGCTACAATTGACTTTTTTTTTGTTTGTTTGAGGAACGGTATTAACCGGTATTAACCGGTTACCATTATTTTTAAATAAGTGTTCCCGTTCCAGAACATAAAAAAATAATAACGTTTCCGGTTTCGTTTCTGTTCCCTGTAAAATACAAAAAGTTCCTGGTTTTCGTTTTCGTTCCTTGAACCGGTTCGAAGCCCTGATTTAAATACATCAGTAAGAGTACTTCTACATCTGTTGAATACAAAAAAGGTTTTCTGACATGGCCCAATGTACAGGGAGTGAGCGGAGTCTTAAGCTATGTGACTATATATTAGTGGTGTGTACATGGGCCAAGTACATTTGAAATGATCTCTCAGGTCAAATTAAATAACACAGGTCCAGATTTGGCCCCTGGGCCTGAGTGTGGTATCGCTACTCTTGGTGGATGGAGTCGGTCCCAACCTCAAGAGACCAAGCAAGAGAGTAAAGCGCCATGTACAGTGTTTAGTGCACAAACTTAACAGTATGTAGGATCTTAATCTCGTAGCCCTTTAATGCATGCCGTACCTCCAGTGGCACGTTGTTCTCTACTCATTGAAAAGTTAACTACCATAGTACTACAATATTATGATATAACACAGGGCCCTTTGTAATGCACTAGGACGTGGTCATTGCCATTCTGGTAACAGCAAATTTATAACGCTGCGTCTTAATGGGCTAGCAAGACGATATGTATTCTGAGTGTGGGTGTGTATATGGATGTGTCTGTGAATGAGTAGTTGATGAGTGCTGTCATGTTCTGTTGCTGCCGATGTTTGTTTGTGGGTTTTTTTTTCTTTCTGTTTCTGTTTTTGAATGTCATTTGTATGTATTTGTGTTGTTGTTATAAAATCAAAATAAAAAAAACTTAAATGACAAAAAAATGGGCTAGCAAGACAAGGATGTACATCTTTACATGTTATTTTTACAGTAAAATGGGACATCTCACATGTTTGTACTGTTTGTTCCAAATTAAAGTTCTGTGAATGTTTGTCACTGCCCTTATTATGAAATAAGGTGGTGCATCATTCAGTAATGAACTGCTGCAATCAAATGACTACCTTGTGAAATGACTTGGTAAATACGGTAAAGTAAATTATACTTTTAAAAAGATAATTGGCATATAATACTGTATGTGCTCAATGTGGCAGTTAAAAATCCAAAGACGTAACCATCCAGCCATTCATCCAGTCATTGAACATTTAACAATGAATTTGTTCTGATTTTATTATTTTATTTTGTCAATGTCGATGATTATTATGGTTTATATATTTGGTGAGGCTCTATATGAGCAATTAAACATGTACTCCTCTAATATTTTTCTCTTGATGGTCATATAACTGTACCTCTGGCTTCCTGGTGTGGCCTGGTGGTGACCTTTGCACAAGACTGTGTAAATATTAGTGTGTTTCAGTTTTATAGCCGTCGCGACGCCACATGCATGGCTGTGCGGGCGTCTGCCTACCTGTTTTTAGACATGCTAGCCTCGCAATGCTAAGGCTCTGTGGCCACGCTAGGTAGCCAGGGCCCTGCCTGTCTCTTTATACATCGCTGAAAAATCACAACAACAAATAACAATGGTAATAATAATAACAACAACAATGATAATAGGCCTACTATTAGTACTATTAATAATAATAATAATAATAATTATCATCATCACCATTATCGTCATCATCACCATTATCGTTCTCATCGTTGACGTCATAGTCAATTATAACCATAGTCATCATAACCGTAATCACAACTGTGTTCATCATAATCATAACCATAATCACAACTGTGTTCATCGTAATCATAACCATATAATCTCAACTGTTGTTATAATCATAACTGTAGTCCTAATATTAATAACCATCACTGTGTTCATGTAACATCATACAGTATAAGCAGAGAGAGTAGAGAGAGAGAGGTTCCATTGGCCCATTGTTTCCGGGTTCTCTTATGCCAACATAATAGGTTTCTATGGACACCTAACGTGAAGGTGAAAGGAACATGAATATTTCTGCAACTCAAGAAACTGTAGCCAATAAAAAAAAATCTATATAATGAGTTATGTCAACATTATTTCTGGCACTAGAAACACTTGTCAGGACCGTCTGTGAGACTGATTAAGCAGCATTTCCACCAGATAAACCATGAATCACAACTGGTTTATTCAAGATTTTACAGTAGGCCTATAAAGGAATACCTTTCACTACTACCAAAACACAAGACACTCTAATAAAAGCATGAAACATTTTGTTGTAACATTCTATTCCAAATTCTAGAATGCTCTGTGACAGGTTTGCTGTGGGTGGTTGTGGGCTTGCTGGTGGGAGTTGGGTGGGAGTTGGGGGGGTGGGGCTGGGGGTGGGCTTGGGTAACATGACCTCTCTGGCCTCTGGCCCCCGTCTCTATTTCAGAACACAGTTCCTCTTTTTGGGCCACGTGTGTTCCTGCGTTACGGGCCGGATTACCTCTCGCCCTGCTGGCCGGTTCACCTCCTGGCCTGCTTCTTTTACCTCCTTCAGAACTCCTTCCTACACCCCGCACCCCTACCTTACCCCTCACTCCCCTGCTGCTAGACCCCCCCCCAAGCCACAATCCTTCACTCTGACACTAACCCCATCATCCAAAAGTACCTCCCTCGGGTCTTTCAGTATCCCTCTAAAACTTAACCTGGTTCTCACGCAGATGGAGCTCAGGAAGTTGAACAAAGATGCACGAAGCACAAAGGGTCTGCGTCAGAGCCAGGCTGTCTAAAACTACCCTCACCACCCAAAACTACTTCCTTCAGGTCTACCCCCCCCCCCCATTTCTGCTGTCCTTCTCACCCAAAACTACAATCAGCCAAAACTACTCCTTACCTCTTCACATTGCCCCACATACCCCCCACCACCCTAAACAACCCTGTACCTTCCCTTCCCCGGCACCCACTGCTGCTCCACTGCCCTTCACTCTCAAACTACCCCCACCACCCAAAACTACCCCCCACCACCCCACTCCTATACCCCTCCCTGGGGAATGTGCTACTGCAGCCTGGGTTCAGCTTTCACTCTCACAGCTCTTGTGACCGCCGTTTACACAACTCATTAAGATCGACTGCCACCCAGCCCTGAGTTAATGTGTGTGTGTGGGTCTGGGTGTGTGGGTCTGGGTGTGTGTGTGTGTGTGTGTGTGTGTGTGTGTGTGTGTGTGTGTGTGTGTGTGTGTGTGTGTGTGTGTGTGTGTGTGTGTGTGTGAGAGAGAGATATCTAAAGGAGAGTAGTCAGTAAAAGCATATCAGTATTTTGCCACCCACTTCATGAAGGATTAAATTAAATTCGGGTGCTGAATATAGATTAGTTTAGTAAAGACAAGCAGCACACACACGTGCACGCACACACACACACACACCTACACATTTGATACAAGTCATTTTGCGATGCATTTGCTTAACCCACCCAGTTTTTATGGGCAGTCATAGGTAAGCAGTTAGGGCGTAGGGCGTAGCCCAAAGGTTGCCAGTTTGAATCCCGACCCGCCAGGTTGGTGGGGGGGGGTTGTAATTATCCAGTGCTCTCCCCCATCCTGACAGAGGCACCCTGAGCATGGTACCATCCCACCGCACTGCTCCATTGGGGCTGCCCCCTTGCAGGGGTGAGGCATAAATGCAATTTCGTTGTGTGCAGTGTGCTATGTTCACTTGTGTGCTGTGGAGTGCTGTGTAACAATGACAATGGGAGCTGGAGTTTTGCAGTTGCAGTTGGGCTTTCACTTCACTCACTTCATGAAAGTCGACTGTTGACTCAAACAGTCTGGCGAAAGCTAAGAGGAATCCGTCTTCATGGAGGGTGGGAGAAGGTCTGATCTTACTCTGCCATTTCAAATTTAAATTTAAATTGTGCTTCATTAGCATGACTGTTACAATATGCATACAAATAAGAAGACAAAAGTGTGAATAGTGTTACCTTATAACAGACTCCACGGGGGAGTTCTGCCTCTCCACTCTCAACTGTTTGCTGATTGGCAGAACCGTGCAGCGAATCGAGCTAGGAGGGTTTCGCCAGACTATGTGTGGAGACAAAATCTGGAGGTACATAGGCATCGTCAGGCTAAGTTGCAATACCCATAGATCAAGTTTGTGTTCATACATACATGTATGGATTCATAACACAACCGTTGTCCACCATAACCACAACAAATGTTATGCTATTTTACCATTAATACAATTTACAAGTGTCATTTTATACATTGAAGAGTTCAGATGCAAAACCCCCTAACTCCATTTCTGAAGACCTGCACTTCTATATTTTTATGGAACCCTGTGGTTGGTTTGGTTTACATTCATGTATACTTGATGATACATATAAATATTTAAATTACATAAATACAATTAAAAATATGCAATTTTGATGGATTTGTTTTACATACAAACGAATAATGGAATGTTTCTGAAAAGGCACTTAGGGGGTTTTGCATCTTAACTCTTCAATTATAGTAAGAAAAGAAGGATCACCGCACACTGGTGGACTTAGTTTTTGCTGTTTTATTTAGGTGAACAACGCGTTTCGCATTGCGCTTCGTCAGGTTCACTTTGACATTCGCATACCTCCCACAGGTGAAATAGGTGATTACCGGGTCACATGACCTCACCAGAATACCGTGACAGATCACAATAAAAATAGTAATATAAATAGAAATTCACATTTCATAACACTACAGCCACTATCTTTGAAGATACATTTGTTACATTAATTCCCATTTAGCCTGGCAAGCAAATTGTTTTAGAAATATACAACATTTATCAGAAGGGCTTCAAATAGTTCATTTAGGGTCATGTTGCTCTTAATAACCTCTGTGAAAAAGTGCATGGTGCAAAACCCAATGTGCAAAGATGCAGTGTGTAATAAATATATACATATATACATTAAAATCTATACATTAACAATTCATGTTGTATCCCTTAATCTCAATCTATAGGATCATCAAAACAGTCAAGATCCATAATCATCATCAGTAGGGGTCTATATTAAAAAGTCAACAGAATCACAAAAATACACTTAAATCTTGTAGTTCATTCAGGCCATGTGGTTCCACAGTGTTAAGTTCATTTATCCAGAAGGCCTCTCTCTGTAAAAGCTGTTTAATTAGGTTGCCCCCTCGTGGGCTAGGTTGTACCCTTTCAAGGCCAATGAATCTTAAAGTAGAGGCTGATCCATGGTTCATAGCTTTATAATGTCTGGCTATGGCGTAGTCCATATTGCCATTTCTTATCGCCCCTTTGTGCTCAGCAATTCTCATTTTTAGGTTGCGTTTTGTTTGACCTACATACAGTAATCCACATGGACACTTCAACATGTACACAACATGTGTGGACTGGCAATTGATAAATTCTTTTATATGGTATTTTTTGCCAGAGTGGGGATGACTAAAAACTTTGGTGTCAAAGGTGTGAGAGCAACATGCGCATTTCCCGCATCTGAAATTGCCATTCAGTCCTCTATCAAGCCAAGTTGTTTTAGGGGTTTCCATGTATGTGGAGCTGACCACAATGTCTCTTATGTTCTGGCCTCTTTTAAAGCAGAACCTTGGTGGTGATGATGAGAAGTGTTGTAAGCTAGGATCACACTGTAGAATATTCCAATGTTTTTTGATAATGTTTTTGACTTGTTTTGATGCCGTGGAATATTCAGTCACAAATGTAATTCTGTCGTTACCATGTTTGGGTCTAGGGTCAAGTAGTGACATTCTGTCTCTGCCATGGGCTTTTTCAATGGCCTCATCAATGAGTGTTGGGTCATACCCTCTTTGTTGAAAACGTTGGGCCATTTCATTAGCTTTGGTATCAAAATCGTTTTCATTGCTGCATATTCTTCTGAGCCTGACAAACTGTCCATAAGGAATATTTTTAATAGTATGGTCAGGGTGGAAGCTAGATGCATGTAAAATCGTGTTCCTATCTGTGTCCTTTCTGTAGATAGAGGTTTCCAACCTTTTTTCAGCATTCACTGATATGAGTAAGTCCAGAAAATGGATTTTCTCAGAATTATATTCCATGGTAAATTTCAGTGAGGGGTAAGTTCCATTTATGTAGTCATTAAAATTCATCAGTTCTTCTTCAGACCCCACAAATATTGTCACAATGTCATCAATAAATCTCTTAAATAGTAAAATATTTTTAGCATATGGGTTGTTGTTAAAAATATATCTGTCTTCCCATAAGCCCATGTACAAATTTGCATAATTCGGTGCAAAGGGAGACCCCATACTTGTTCCTTGGGTTTGTAAATAATATTTGTTATTGAACATAAAGTAGTTGGACTTTAAAATGAATTTGGTGAGTTCGAGCAACAATTCACAAGGTAGGGCATCACTTCTAGTCATTAAGTAACTGTTCATGGCCTCTATCCCCCCCTCATGGGGGATGTTGGTATAGAGACTTTCAACGTCAAATGTCACTAAAATTGCATTGTCCGGTATATGAACGTCACGTAAAAGTTTTAAAACATCTCTGGTGTCAGCGACATAGGATGGAAGGGACGTCACGATGTCTTTGATGAAATGATCAACAAACTGGCTAGCATGTTCAGTTAGAGAGTCTCTACTCGCCACAATAGGTCTCCCTGGGGGGTTGTTCAATCGTTTATGAATTTTAGGCAACAAATACAATACTGGTGTCACAGGATCTTCATTTTTCAGATACTCAAATTGATTTTTCGTTATCCAGTTGTTTTCTAAAGCATTAGTCAAAATGCGGTCTCTCTCAGTCTTGAACTTTTCCATTGGGTTGTGTTGCAACCGTTGGTAGAAATTAGAATCATCCAATTGTCTCATTGCTTCAATTACATAGTCTTTGGTATTCTGTACGACTATGCCACCCCCTTTGTCCGCATTTTTGATAACAATATTGGCATTTTCTTTCAATTCATTTAAGGCATTTCTTTCCAGTGCACTGATGTTGTGTTTCACATTTCTATTAGATTGAGTATCTGAAAAACGGAGATCCTGTGACACCAGTATTGTATTTGTTGCCTAAAATTCATAAACGATTGAACAACCCCCCAGGGAGACCTATTGTGGCGAGTAGAGACTCTCTAACTGAACATGCAAGCCAGTTTGTTGACCATTTCATCAAAGACATCGTGACGTCCCTTCCATCCTATGTCGCTGACACCAGAGATGTTTTAAAACTTTTACGTGACGTTCATATACCGGACAATGCAATTTTAGTGACATTTGACGTTGAAAGTCTCTATACCAACATCCCCCATGAGGGGGGGATAGAGGCCATGAACAGTTACTTAATGACTAGAAGTGATGCCCTACCTTGTGAATTGTTGCTCGAACTCACCAAATTCATTTTAAAGTCCAACTACTTTATGTTCAATAACAAATATTATTTACAAACCCAAGGAACAAGTATGGGGTCTCCCTTTGCACCGAATTATGCAAATTTGTACATGGGCTTATGGGAAGACAGATATATTTTTAACAACAACCCATATGCTAAAAATATTTTACTATTTAAGAGATTTATTGATGACATTGTGACAATATTTGTGGGGTCTGAAGAAGAACTGATGAATTTTAATGACTACATAAATGGAACTTACCCCTCACTGAAATTTACCATGGAATATAATTCTGAGAAAATCCATTTTCTGGACTTACTCATATCAGTGAATGCTGAAAAAAGGTTGGAAACCTCTATCTACAGAAAGGACACAGATAGGAACACGATTTTACATGCATCTAGCTTCCACCCTGACCATACTATTAAAAATATTCCTTATGGACAGTTTGTCAGGCTCAGAAGAATATGCAGCAATGAAAACGATTTTGATACCAAAGCTAATGAAATGGCCCAACGTTTTCAACAAAGAGGGTATGACCCAACACTCATTGATGAGGCCATTGAAAAAGCCCATGGCAGAGACAGAATGTCACTACTTGACCCTAGACCCAAACATGGTAACGACAGAATTACATTTGTGACTGAATATTCCACGGCATCAAAACAAGTCAAAAACATTATCAAAAAACATTGGAATATTCTACAGTGTGATCCTAGCTTACAACACTTCTCATCATCACCACCAAGGTTCTGCTTTAAAAGAGGCCAGAACATAAGAGACATTGTGGTCAGCTCCACATACATGGAAACCCCTAAAACAACTTGGCTTGATAGAGGACTGAATGGCAATTTCAGATGCGGGAAATGCGCATGTTGCTCTCACACCTTTGACACCAAAGTTTTTAGTCATCCCCACTCTGGCAAAAAATACCATATAAAAGAATTTATCAATTGCCAGTCCACACATGTTGTGTACATGTTGAAGTGTCCATGTGGATTACTGTATGTAGGTCAAACAAAACGCAACCTAAAAATGAGAATTGCTGAGCACAAAGGGGCGATAAGAAATGGCAATATGGACTACGCCATAGCCAGACATTATAAAGCTATGAACCATGGATCAGCCTCTACTTTAAGATTCATTGGCCTTGAAAGGGTACAACCTAGCCCACGAGGGGGCAACCTAATTAAACAGCTTTTACAGAGAGAGGCCTTCTGGATAAATGAACTTAACACTGTGGAACCACATGGCCTGAATGAACTACAAGATTTAAGTGTATTTTTGTGATTCTGTTGACTTTTTAATATAGGCCCCTACTGATGATGATTATGGATCTTGACTGTTTTGATGATCCTATAGATTGAGATTAAGGGATACAACATGAATTGTTAATGTATAGATTTTAATGTATATATGTATATATTTATTACACACTGCATCTTTGCACATTGGGTTTTGCACCATGCACTTTTTCACAGAGGTTATTAAGAGCAACATGACCCTAAATGAACTATTTGAAGCCCTTCTGATAAATGTTGTATATTTCTAAAACAATTTGCTTGCCAGGCTAAATGGGAATTAATGTAACAAATGTATCTTCAAAGATAGTGGCTGTAGTGTTATGAAATGTGAATTTCTATTTATATTACTGTTTTTATTGTGATCTGTCACGGTATTCTGGTGAGGTCATGTGACCCGGTAATCACCTATTTCACCTGTGGGAGGTATGCGAATGTCAAAGTGAACCTGACGAAGCGCAATGCGAAACGCGTTGTTCACCTAAATAAAACAGCAAAAACTAAGTCCACCAGTGTGCGGTGATCCTTCTTTTCTTACTATGGATTACTGATAACTGCACTTCACCAGCACCTGGAACCTGGCTGTGCATAGGTGTTCCAGATCTTCAATTATAGCCTACTGTACCTCCAGAGTTGGCCCTATATTTTTCACCCGCAATGCCCATAATGTTTATGCTATTTAGGAACTTGTTTAGCTGGATAATGGCAGTACAGTATTTTCTCGGTTATGGAGATTAAAGGACAAGTGCAATATTTTTTATGAAGCCACTTTTCTGAGTTGAATGTTTTACAGTTTGCCGCGGTCTCCATGATTTGGCTAATTTGGATTTTGTCTCAATTGGCTTTACAAAGCCGTCTATGGGCATGTCCAATGTTCTTAAAGGATAACTTCAGCCAATTTCAACATGCAGTGACAGACAAATAAAAGAGACAGACAAATAACAGAGACAGACATGAAATAAACGGCGAGGGGTACTCTAAAACATTGCAGACAACTCAGAAAAGGGGCTTCGTGTTCAAAATAGTGCTCTTGTCCTTTAAAGGGACACTGTGGGAGATTTTTAGTTGTTTATTTCCAGAATTCATGCTGCCCATTCACTACTGTTACCTTTTTCATGAATACTTACCACCACCATCAAATTCTAAGTATTCATTATGACTGGAAAAATTGCACTTTTCATGCATGAAAAGGGGGATCTTCTCCATGGTCCGCCATTTTGAATTTCCAAAAATAGCCACGAAGATCAAATTTGGCAATAGGCAGCCCAGTTTCAATGAGCAGCATAGTTGCAGTACCTTTTTTGACCATTTCCTGCACAGTGTACCTTTAAGAAGTGAGAATGAGAGATCAGTGGTAGGTCCTCAAGCGAGGGGTAGATGAAGCTATCGGTCGGGCTGGCGTCCTGTCACCCACATTATGACAGCCCATAATAAATGTCTCCTGCTGTTGAAAGATTCAGTCTGGGGGCACTGTGGCGCAGCGCGCTAAGCCCCGCACATTTGGGCTTGCATGCTCAAGGGTTTGCACCCAGGGTTCGAATCCGGCCTGGGTCATTTGCTATCCCTACCCCGTCTCTCTCTCCAGATTCGCTTCCTGTCGCTCTTCACTGTCCTATCTCAAATAAAGGCGAAAAAGCCCAAATACATTATATAAAAAAAGATATGTGATAAAAAAATAATAATTCAAAAAAAGATTCAGTCTAAGTCACTCTGCGGTGTGTGTATGTGTATGTGTGTGTGTGTGGGTGTGTGTGTGTGTGTGTGTGTGTGTGTGTGTGTGTGTGTGTGTGTGTGTGTGTGTGTGTGTGTGTGTGTGTGTGTGTGTGTGTGTGTGTGTGTGTGAGAGAGAGAGAGAGAGAGTGTGTGTGTGTGTGTGTGTGTGTGTATACCTTTTTTCATTCGAAGGGCCACTTAAAATTCCTCCAAGGGCCATAAAAGTCCTCCAAGGTTCCTTACTATGAACACAAACCAGGATTTCCCCATGCACTTTAGGCCCATATTCAAGGTGACCACCTTTACAACAGACCCCACCTTCTCTAGGTCCCCTGAAATAGAGAGAGAGAGAGAGAGCGAGAGCGAGAGAGAGAGAGAGAGAGGGAAAGGGGCACAGAGAGAGAGAGAGAGAGAGAGAGAGAGAGAGAGAGAGAGAGAGAGAGAGAGAGAGAAGTCTGACCATGTTCCGTGTCTTAGTAAAGGAATTAGCACAGGCAGACAGACAGACAGACAGGTCTTTAGTTTGCTCAGCAACTTCACAGGGAGACGTGCTAGGTGACATTTAGCCTACTCCTCTAGATACTTCCACGCCTGTCGCCCTATTGGTGACTGACGCCAGGTTTGGGGGGCTGGTGTTGAGTGGAGTGGAGTAGAGTGGAGGGGGAACAGCACGGGGTCGGGGTGGGGGTCACTGATGGCAAGGGGTGGTTAGGGACATACTGTATGTTTGGGGGGGCTGTTTGTTGGTTGTTGGGGCATCTGTCATCTGCTCTCAGCTGTTAGCTGTCAAAACACTTTTTGACATGTGCTTCTTTATGTTGTTTTCAAGGGGTTAAGAAAATATTGTACAGAAAGCACATTGCACCTGAAAACACATTGCATCTGAAGGCACATTGCACCTTTTACAACATGCTAATATATTGAATGTTGCTGTATCCATTTCAATTTGTCTGTCATCGGAATGCAGGGTTTCCCCCCGCACTTTATTGCTAAGCCTTGGCCACCTTGAAAGGACACATCTGCCACCTTGACAAGGCCCCTGAAAAGATAAAGCTTTCATGTTGTTAGTAATGTAATTTCTAAAGGTGCTTAGCTAAAAAAAGAAAACATTTTTAACACCCCACCACCTTGACTAGCAACATTTCTGGGTGAAACACTGGTATGTAGCTACATTGTTAGTTGTACATAAGATGGGTCACCAAACACTGCTTGACTTTACAGATTTATTTTTCTTGAGAGCAAACATCTTTCAGCCTAATCTGTCTCTAGACACAGATCCTTGTATATTTACGCTGCGTGACGTGAGCTTACAGGAGGATCTCTCTGGCTGCATTTCAGATTGACATAGCTCTGACTCCACCATCAGGATGTCAGGTTTTTCAGAGAAGTGGCGTAGTCAAAGTTTAAGCATACAGTACTGTAGTAGAGAAGGCCAAAATAAGTGGAGTACGATAGTTGTTCTGGAAAACAATGGCTGCTCGCATGGACTAACTTGTCAATGTTGATTCTCTCATTTCAACGGTATTCTCGAATCTGTAAATTGTTAAAATAGTAGATCAAACCTATCATTAAAAATGTCAGACAAGTGGTTTCTCCAGTCACGTGCAAAGTTAAAAAAAAAACAACAACAAAAAAACACACGTCTTCGCAGACCTAAGCATATCCTAACCCTTGTGGACCTTATGCCTCTTGTAGTATCCTGAGTAATTTAATATGTAGTACTACCCCCACGCCACAAGAGGGATAACCTACCCATTGCCACCTATAGAATACATATAGACCGGAACATAAGATAACTGATTAGTCATGGATTAGACATTAGACAGACAAGACACATGTTTTAATAGTTGTGTTAGTGTGTACAATAAAGACGAATAAAAGGACATGCATTATTTCATTTTCTCTACATCTACTTATTTATCTACCTACTTATTTTCTCTATTCCGTTTAGTTTCTTCTTTTGTCTTCTTGCTATTCCTTCTTGTTTCTGTCTCTCTTTTCTACTTCACTTTTTATTTTCATTTTTAACATTGATGTTTATCCATTTGTTAAGCACTTTGAGCAGCATGCCTTGTATGATATTGTGCCATACAAATACAGTTATTATGATTGTATAGCATAGTTCCGTAGCAAACATCAAAAAGATCGGCGAGCGCCACTCTATCTATTGCATTGCACACAACTCAGAAAAGGGGATGCATGTGCTAAATTGTGGACATATCCAGTGGTGTAGTCTCCTGCACCGATGACGCCCGACTACCGCTGGTTGGTGTGTAAGGAAGGACAGACATGTTTTGTGTGTGTGTGTACGTATGTGTGTGTGTGTGTGTGTGTGTGTGTGTGTGTGTGTGTGTGTGTGTGTGTGTGTGTGTGTGTGTGTGTGTGTGTGTGTGTGTGTGGTGTGTGTGTGTGTGTGTACGTATGTGTGTGTGTGTGTGTGTGTGTGTGTGTGTGTGTGTGTGTGTGTGTGTGTGTGTACGTGTGTGTGTGTGTGTGTGTGTGTGTGTGTGTGTGTGTGTGTGTGTGTGTGTGTGTGTGTGTGTGTACGTGTGCATGCTTTCTGGTTTAGTGGCACTTAGTCACTGCATGAGATAGAGCAGCTGACTTTATGGGCTGTCAACACTCAGAGAGATGGGGGCGCCGAGGGAGAGAGAGTATGTGTGTGTGTGTGTGTGTCTGTGTGTCTGTGTGTGTGTCTGTACGTCTATATGTTTCCCTAATCATAAAAAGAAATCCGTAGCTTCCTTGCGTGGCGTTAGGGATATGTTTGCATAAACTGACGTGGAAACTTGTCTTCAGTTTCACCATATAAAAGACACACAGAATGTCCTCAACTGTGTGTGTGTATGTGTGTGTGTGTGTGTGTGTGTGTGTGTGTGTGTGTGTGTGTGTGTGTGTGTGTGTGTGTGTGTGTGTGTGTGTGTGTGTGTGTAGTTTTGTTTGTGTGTATTTGTGTTTGTGTGTGTGTGTCTGGCCTGTGCATATCTGTTTGTGTGTGTGCGTGTGTGTGTCGGGGGGGTGGGGGTAATCCTTGTTGGGTATATCCTTGTTCCTAGTGCATTAAGTGATCCGGGTTGGAGTGTGTAGTGAGTTGTCTGGTGAGCTGTGTGTGTGTGTGTGTGTGTGTGTGTGTGTGTGTGTGTGTGTGTGTGTGTGTGTGTGTGTGTGTGTGTGTGTGTGTGTGTGTGTGTGGTGAGTTGTCTGATGAGCTGGCAGGCAGGGACTGATGTCATAGGGACTGACTGACAAACACCTGATTGAGAAAAAAAGGGTCTACAGGGGTTGGAGAAAAAAAAACTGGTACACCTGTCATTTTAGTGTGGGAGCCACGGTACAACACATTATAGCATAGGCCTACATTAAAGATTGTGGGTTTTTTCCACCAAAGACATTAGTCAGGCTGTCGGCTTGTGTAAGCTGACGTGGAACTTCCTGTTCGAAGCCTGGACACGGTTCATCTAATGCTGAGTCGGACACATTGGTTGCAGGAACTGGGTTGCTCGTTTGCACGGCAAGAGCGTGCACCAGTGTGTGTTCTGGTATGTTGGTTTCGGACCGTTGCATTAAACCATGCAAATGTGAACAGTATAAGGGTAAGCTCAAAGTTCTGGAACGTTGGGTTAAACTGGAGACCTGGTGGCTGACGGGATGAGACCGTGGGGTCGACTCGAGTGGTGTCAGATCTAGTGCCGCAAGGTAAGCTGAATGGTGGTGTGCTTTGAGTAGCGTGTTCTGGAACACTGCTAACTCAGGCTCCAAGAACAACTTGAGGGGTTGAAAGCATGCTTGGGAGCTAAGCCGTAGTTGGTCTTCGGCAAAGGCCAACTTAAGAGGGAGACTAGCTGGGCTAGCTAGGATGGCCACGTCGAAGTTGCTAGCAACATCTGGGAGCACTTCTGCGAGCACTGGGAGCACTTCTGCGGACACTTATTATTTGTTTTCTTTCTCCTCCCCCTCTTTCTACTTCTCCTCTCCCCCTCTCTCCTCTCAACTTCTCTCACTACTTCTCCTCTCCCTATCTCCTCTGGCTCTGTCTTTCTCCTCTCTCGTCTGTCCCCTCTCTCCTCCGTCTCCTCTCCCCATTTCTCCTTCTCCCCTCTCCACTTCTCCCCTCTCTCCTTCTCCCCTCTCTACTTCTCCCCTCTCTACTTCTCCCCTCTCCACTTCTCCCTTCTCTGCTATTTTGCCTCTTAGTTCAAAGCAAAGTCAGCTGATGAGGTGTTGCAGGTGAGGAGCTTCAAGTCCCAGAAAAAGACCACACCAGGTAATGAAGCAGCTAGCTGCTGATCCATTTTTCTTTTCTTTAAATTCTTTTTTTCACTCAGTTTACTATTATATCTGTAATTTTGGATTAGGCATGTATGCATACATCTTGATAATGCAACTCTCACAGGAGAGAAACTGATCATCAAAGTGCTGGCAAGATTGCTGGCCGTGGTGCTGAAGTACTGCCACAGCTGAGAAATATCTATGCAGTAAACATTCTCGAGGGATAGTCTGGTGACTACTGGAGAGACAGTTGACAGCCCGGAAAGACGGCAAACGGGACAGGAAGGGCTAGCACCCCAACCTGGCTCTCCCGTGAGGGAGAAACCCAAACGCGCTACGAAGAAGCCTTCTGAAATATACCCCCAGGGGAACCCGAGAGGGGGGGAGAATGAGAACCCCAACTGGATGGACCTTACGGTATTGGCACAGGACAACGGACTATCAACCATGAGTTCAAGATGCATCTGCGGAAAAGTGTGCAAGAATCCACGAGGCCTAAAGATACACCTTTTTTTTTTTTGAAAAAAGGTTCGCACACTCCTTTGGATTTTTTCTTCTCTGAGTTATTTTTTCTTCTTTTTATTCATTCATTCATTGGCAATGATGTTCAAAAAAATCCAAAGGAGTGTGCGAACCTTTTTTCAAAAAATACGTAATCTTTTTGTTCAGCACCAGTGATTGTGCACAAGTAACTCTCTACAAACTAAAGATACACCTGGCCAGGATGAAGTGTAGGGATCAGGAGAATATACTGCAGCGCACAGGACCTGCGCAACCTACGCCAAGAACTCCGAAGCCTCAGAAAGCAGTTCAAGGTGGCAAGTGAAGAAGAAAAACAACCTCTTGCTGAGCTTCGCAACATCTTGAGAAAGAACCTCATGACACTACGCCGGGCAGAGGGACACCGAATGCGAGCAAAAGAGAGTGCAAGGAAGCGCGCTGCTTTCATCGCCAACCCTTTCACCTTCACCAAGAGGCTGCGTAGTGGCAGCCTCATGTGTCCACCTGAGGAAGTAGATGCCTTCTTGCACAACACTCTCAGCGACCCGGAGAGAGACCAGGAGTGCGTTGCAATATGCAACCTTGCCTCCTCCACTTGCCTCCTCCACTTGCTTCTCATCATGATGACATCACTGACAACATTATATTTCAATACCTTGCAAAAGCTCAATCGTAGAGTCTTTTTCTCATTTGCAATTGGGATGGTGAATGAAAAACAGTCCCTCAAAAGTTGTTGTGGCTAGGCTGACAGCTGGGAAACTTTATCGTTTTCTCCACGGAGGAGGGGCCAGGAGGCGGGACGAGGAGACAAGCGCAAGTGGAGGAGGCAAGGCCGCATATTAAAACGCACTCCAGGAGCTAGGACCACAGAGGGCCCTGATAAGCCCTCAAGCTCCAACGGCGGAGATCGTAATGAGAGAGCCCAGCTGGAAGGAAGTTCAGGAGGTGGTGAAGGGAGCCAGAACAGCTTCAGCTCCAGGCCCTAGTGGTCTCCCATACACCGTATACAAGCGCTGCCCAAAACTATTTCGGCACCTGTGGAAGATTTTGAGGGTGATCTGGCGGCCAGTGGAGATGTGCAGAGGGTGTGTGGATCCCGAAGGAGGAAAACTCCAAGGATATCAGTGGATTTAGTAGCTGTTTTGCACTTAGCATTATTATTATTATTTTTAAAGTGTATAAGTACATTTGATGATGATTTGTTTGGTTCCAGAGACTTCCATTGCTACGCTTAATATAGGCCTACAGGGGTTGGACAAAATACAAACCCCAACTCCGATGAAGTTGGGACGTTTGGTAAACAGTGAATAAAATCAAAATGCTATCATTTTCAAAACATTCAATCTATTCATTAGATGGAGAATAGTGAAAAGACAACATATTAAGTGTTAAAACCGAGAAAAAATATTGTTTTGGGGGACATATGTACTCATTTCTAATTTGATAAATCCAACACGTCTCAAAAGAGTTGGGACGGGGACAATAAATGGCAGCAAATGTCGAGGAAGACTAAAAACAAAACAAAAGACAACACTAAACAGTTAAATACATTAACCGATGAGATGATTTTATATAAAAAACAGTGTTAATTCCTATCTTGGACATGATTTCACCATCTTAAATGGTGGGTGTATTCCTTGTCATGTTTTGCAATGTTTTCCTTTCTGTAGTGCTTACAGTGTGACAGGTCTTGACCAAAAACCCACCATTTTATCACCTGCTGGTCCTTATGATGGAGCCAAACTTTTAAAACATAGTAGAGAATGCAATTTGACCTTACTATGTGGCAGTAATCGAAGATCTCCCTTCAAAATATAATGCATGAGTGGCTTTTCATGCTGTTTAAAACCCATTTATACCATTCAGCACTGTATTTAACTGTACAGATGAGTGAGAACATCTTAACCAATGCACTACTGCACCCGCATGCCATCATGGAGGCTGACTTTTGAAGCTAGCACTAACACAAGTTGGATGGTCCATTTTCACTGTAGCACAGGATGTGCAATGCTCTATTATTGTCAAAAAGAATGGACTTCTACAACTTCTGCTGACTTCTGTAAGCAAAGGATAGTTTCCCATGTCTTCTGGGTTTATTTCAAGTGAGCTCAGGTGCTTAGGAGAATGTTACACCCCTGTATCATTTGCACGCATTAAGCATTCTTAATATAGTCTATTTTCAATAGCTCTAGCACTCCAGGAATTAGAGTGAGACTACAGCCAATATATATTTCATGATGTCATGAACCTATACAATGATTTTATTAACAAAAATATGTCTTATATACACTCAATCGTGGTAAATCAAAGGGAATTCAAAAATGTATGTAATAACTATGGTAATTATTCCCTTTGCATCTTTAATTCTGAGTGACTCAGCCTCTCTGTGATGATCTTATACCTGGACACCTATATTGTCCGTCAGTACAATTCATTTTGATATGTTCTTCTTTGTTGTTTTATCTTATTTGGATGTTTACTAAATTTCACTGATCCCCGTCCCAACTCTTTTGAGACGTGTTGGATTTATCAAATTAGAAATGAGTACATATGTCCCCCAAAACAATATTTTTTCTCGGTTTTAACACTTAATATGTTGTCTTTTCACTATTCTCCATCTAATGAATAGATTGAATGTTTTGAAAATGATAGCATTTTGATTTTATTCACTGTTTACCAAACGTCCCAACTTCATCGGAGTTGGGGTTTGTATCTGAGACACCTGTCATTTTAGTGTGGGAAGTTTCATGGCTCAAGTGGACCAGCCTATTGGCCAATCTTCATTAATTGCACATTGCACCACTAAAGTGTAAAGTGGAGTGTGAAGGTTCAATTAGCAGGGTAAGAGCACAGTTTTGCACAGAGACGGACAGACAAAGAAACAAACTCTAAAAGCCATGCCCCATCAACTCTCTCCTCTTGAAACTACACGAGCTGCTGCCCACCATTATGACCTTTGGAATGCTTTGCTGTTAGCTGATAAAGCCTTACAACAAAAGCAACACACATTACAAATTGGTCAACTGTCACAAACCGTAATAGCCTTCCATAGAGCCACCCAACCTTTGGGTGATATGCGTAATGTCAGAGTGAACCTGATGAAGCAATAGCGAAACGCGTTGTTCACCAAATAAACCAGCAAAGATACCAGTGTGCGGTGATTCATCCTTCATTTACTTAGCCTTCCATAGAGGTTGCAATAAATGTATTGACGCTGCAATACTGCATTGAATACTACACTTGCTGTTTGCTGATAAATCTGTAGAATATCGCTGGTGCTCTTTATGTGTGTACTGTATATGTCCAGGGTCCTGAGTGTGTATATATTACTGTCGCTAGTGTATCATTTTTATCTTGTGTGCGTGTGTGTGTGTGTGTGTGTGTGTGTGTGTGTGTGTGTGTGTGTGTGTGTGTGTGTGTGTGTGTGTGTGTGTGTGTGTGTGTGTGTGTGTGTGCGCACCTACCTACCTCAGAAGAGGTGCAGAAACTGAACAGAGAGAACTTCCAGCGTTCCTACGACAACCAGAATGAGGGCGAGATTCCAGCTTCAGATCTTCAGCTTCAAGCCCAGAAGGAGGCGGAGCACAAGGACCTGGTCTACAGTGAGAAGAAGAAAGAAGACGACACAGAGACCAGAGAGTTGGATGCACAGAGAGAAAAGCAGATTGATGTGGAGAGGAAGGAATTCCCCACCGAAGAGAAAGAACTCTCCACCTACATAGAACAGAGAGAACTCTCCACAGAACTGAAAGAACGCTCCACAGAAGAGAAAAAACTCTCCACAGAGCTGAAAGATCTCTCCACAGAACGGAAAGAACTCTTTACAGAACAGAAAGAACTCTTTACAGAACTGAAAGAACTCTCCACCGAACAGAAAGAACTCTCCACCGAACAGAAAGAACTCTTCACAGAACAGAAAGAACTCTTCACAGAACAGAGAGAACTCTCCACAGAAGGGAGAGACAAAGATGATGTCCAACAACTGGAGCGAAGGGAGGAGGCTGATGGGACTGTACAAAGACCCGAAGCAGAGGCAAAGGATGTCGGGATCGCAAGGCCAGACGGGGATGGAGAAAGAGAGCAAGGCAGCTCAGCTCTGCCCGACAGCAGTCAGAGGTACACATTTGTTAAGATGTTTTTAAGCCTTTCACTCGCTGCTTTTGAAATAGGTATGTAGGGTCACCCCTAGCTACTTACCCTACAACAGGGATATTCAATTAAATGTCACTGAGGGCCAGTTTTTCAAATTCCTCCCATCAAAGGGGCCGAACATGACATATGTATGTAGGTCTATTATGGTTGTCAACAGTCAATGTAAGAAATATGGGACAATTCATTGAGATGGGGGGTTTGGCGATCCTAAAATGTTGCATTTCTTAATGTAATTTCCTGCATTTCCTGGCCCGTTTCGGCTCAATACGGAACCCACACTTTTATCTCTAAAAGGTTCCATTTTGTTCTGACCTTGTGGGGGGCCATAGCCTTGCATCTGGCCCCAGGGCCACCATTTGAATAGCCCTGCCCTACACATACCGCGTTTGCAAGTGGTGCATCACCTCCACTGGCTGTGTTTCCCATTCACAGAAACAATACAGAGCAAGGAGTGAATCAGTAAAAGCCTGTGCCTTCTATACGTCACATTGAAAAGGCATTGTTTTCAAAACAAGCGGCAGCTGGTGGCATGAAATGAAATTGATTAGCCAAGCTATGAGCTCATTGCTACTCTCAGACACACACAGAGCAGGGGGAGGGAGCAGAGTGGGGCTGGGACTTAAGGTTATTCATTTCGATTAATGTGATAAAACAAAAAAAAACATTTTAACCCTATCCAGACTGGGTTTGTTTTGCCTCCTTTTCCCAAAACAGCAAAATGCCATTGTGGATGACAACATCAGCTAAATATTGCGTATCTATTTAAATATAATGTATAACGTGCTGCACTGTGTGTTTTGTGAAGCAGTGAGGCCGGGATGAGCTCGAAGCGTCAGCTGTCTGAGGAGGACCTGCTCCAAGAAGAACAGAAGAAGAGCCGCATGGAGGAGGAAAAGGAGGAGGAGAAGAGCCGTGTGGAGAAGGAGAAGGAGCACCAGGAGGAGGCGGCGATGGAGGAGGTGACTGCGAACAGAGAAGAAATGAGGGAGCGAGGAGCAGAACTGGCCAAGGAGGAAGTGGAGAAGAAGGAGAAGGAGGAGGAGGAGGAGGAGGCCAAGACTGAGGAGAAGGGAGCAGGAGAGGCAGGATCAGCTGTGGAGACAGAAGCAGCAGCACCAACATCATCATCATCATCAGCAGCAGCAGCAGCAGCACCACCACCATCACCACCAGCAGCAGCAGCAGCATCAGCAGCACCACCACCACCAGCAGCACCAGCACCAGCAGCATCAGCATCAGCATCAGCCGCAAGGCCTCTTGATGTGGAGGGAGCCACAGGTCCCGCAGCAGGGCAGGAAGGGGAGGAGGCCCCCGCAGGAGAGTACATCATTGGTACGTCAGTGCTAATGTACAAAGGCAAAGTGCAGTAACTACATGCGTATTTGTCCGAGTGGACATTCTTATTATTAAATGCTGACCTATGGAAAGGTATATTTACAAATCTGTAGAAATGTGAGGGGTGTACTCACTTGTACAGCTCCCTCCATATCTCCAACCCCTCTCTCCATCTCTCCGTCTCTGGCTAGAATCTAGTCCACCTCCGCGTGCTCCGTTTCAGCATCGGATTGTGACCACCAAGTCCCAGAACATCGGCGCTTTCTACAACATCAAAAACGACGAGGTGCTAGGAGGGTATGACACATACAGGACACACAAACACACACACACACACACATACACACATATATTTTTAGGGGCTTTTTATGCCTTTATTTGATAAGACAGTCTGAGATGGTGACAGGAAGCCAGTGGGACAGAGAGACGGGGTGGGATGGGGAAATGACCCCAGCCGGACTCGAACCAGGGTCCCCCGTGGGCATGCAAGCCCAAGTGTGGGGGGCTTAGCGCGCTGCACCACAGCACCCCCATAAGTTCACCTTTTCTACCAGCGAAACTGAGATTTCAGCTAGTGTTAATTTAGAGCCCGAAACGTAATTCTGCCATGGGATACCACAGGAAAAAAGAATTTCAAGTGTGCGCACTCCCCAATTCTAAAACCTGATTCAGCCTTTGTCCTGCACCTTAACCTGTGATTGGATGTGCACAATGTCCCTTCTCAAAGATCACATCAATGCAACGAATAAATGTAATTTGTGTTTGACTTCATCAGGGGGCGTTTTGGCATCGTCCACAAGTGTGTGGAGAGAGAGTCTGGCCTGACGTTGGCTGCTAAGATCATCAAGGCGCGGACTCAGAAAGAGAAGGTAAGTCTTTGTAGGTAATTTTTACGTTGGTCTAGGGTCAAACAACGCAACAACAACCATGAAAACGGGGAAAACCACAGAAAGCCAATGGCCAGTCGGGGAGAACTGTGCAAGAAGTGAATTTATTTACAAGTGGGTGGTTATATATTTACAGTCTTCGGAGTCACAGGACAGGACAACAATCTACGGCTCAGTTGGTTAAGGCTGGGTAATCAACAGAAACCAAGAATCAGAACAGAAAGCCAAATCAAAATAAAAACCAAAACCAACAGATACCCTAGCTTTAACACAAAGGGCAAGCGTGGTAGCCTGGGAACTCCCATACTGCCTTTAGTTCTACACAATCGTTTCGATCTGAAAGACAGTCTGGGGAGGATGACTCATAACGTCCAAGATCATGGGATCTGTGTCATAATGGCCAAGCATTCCGACCTTAACAGTTTCTCTGCCCAATCAGAGAGCAGGGCAGTGTGTCATAATAACCAAGTATTCCGGCCCCATACGGAATTTACAATAGGCAACTCCCCAGACCTAATCTCACTTGTGATTAGGTCTGGTGTTAACCAGGCAAGCGGCGTGGAGGATCCCCTGCAAATCCCTCCACCCCCTGGCAGGTGAAGCAGGTGTCCTTTTAAGCAAGTGCCCTCCTATCATTAGGCTACCAGGCTACTACGTAACAGTAATGTCTACAGAGACTCCATATAAGAGATTGTCAATATGGTAGACCAAGTTGAGTCGTAGCACGCCTCTCCAACACAACGAAGTGGGCGTGACTTTCCCATCAGTCCATTCATTCTCCTAGGGTGCATTCCAATATGCAGACTTGCATCCTCCACTTGTGCTTGTGGCCTCGTACCAGGAAGTAATACGTTGTGATGACATCACTGACATCAGCATTGTATTTCAATATCTCGCAAAAGCTCAATTGTACTCTAATTTTCTCATTTGCAAACTGAATGGTGAATGAAGAATAGTCCCCCAAAAATTGTTGTGGCTAGGCTGACAGCTGGGAAACTTTTTATTGTTTTCTCCATGGAGGTGGGGGCGCATCAGTGTTAAGCCCTGGGGTGTGTGCAATTGTTCTGCAAATGTCAAACGGCAATCTCCCTCTACCCCCTCCCTGCCCCCCTCTCTCTCTCTCTTTCTCTCTCTCTCCCTCTCCCCCCCCCTCTCTCTCTCTCTCCCTCTCCCCCTCTCTCTCCAGGACTTTGTAAAGAATGAGATCTTGGTGATGAATCAGCTGGACCATGCCAACCTCATCCAGCTCTACGCCGCCTTTGAGAACCGCTACAACATCACACTGGTACTGGAATAGTGAGTAGTTCATGCATCTCCATCCATCCATCCCCTTTTCTCTCTCTCCCTCTCTCCCTCCCTTTGTCTCCTCTCTCTCTCTCTGCTGGCTAAATCTTGCATTTCTTTTGCCATAGCAGTCACAGCAAAAGCTGAGAAAAAGGTTCAATGTTTTAATTGTGTGTGTGTATGCGTGCGTGCATGCGTTCGTGTGTGTGTGTGTGTGTGTGTGTGTGTGTGCGTTTGTGTATGTGTGCGTGTGTGCTTGCATCCGTTCGTGTGTGTGTATGTGCGTGAGTGTGTGCGTGCATGCGTGTACGTGCGTGTGTGTGTGTGCGTCTGTGGTGTGTGTGTGTGTGTGTGGTATGTGTGCGTGTGTGTGTGTGTGTGTGTGTGTGTATAGTGTGGAGGGAGGTGAGCTGTTTGACAGGATCATTGATGACAGCTGTAACCTGACGGAGCTGGACACCGTGCTCTTCATCCGGCAGATCAGCGAGGGCCTGCAGTACATGCACAGGATGTACATCCTACACCTGGACCTCAAGGTACTATTAGTCAAGTCGCCCAATTCCGCCCTTCTCCGAGCGTTGTGCGACCTGCCAGTCAGACAGACTTTAGCCCTTGGTACACTTGCTGCGAGCCACAAATAATGCACGTCACCGCGAGCAACCGACTGCACATGCTTGCTTTAAAAGCAGACCAACACGCTAAATACTGGCGGTGTCATCCAGGGGGCAGAGAGAACAGCATTGTGATCCGGAAATTGGGACCGCAGATGTAAGCAAAACAATAGGGACTCCCCGGGCAAGGATATGATACTGATATTGCTTCCACATTTGCACGCTCCTTTGTCAAAGTGCAACGGGGAAGAATGATCGCAAATCGAATGGTTGTTATTTCGGACAAGCTCAAGACGCTCTTGAAAAGTTGCCGCCATCGTCGTTTTCTCTGGAAGCACTTGCATGGGACTGTGCAGTCTTTCTTACGATCACCCCCAAAGAGTTTGAAGATATTGCACCTAACGCACACGTTTGGTTGCAGTATCTAACATGCATAAAATTGACATGAACTATGCAAGTTAACGCACTCATGCACAAATCGTGCCCGCGCACGCGTATCCAGCAAGCATACCGCGGGCCTCACCACCATCTTGGTCTTTTCCCCCTGTAGCCAGAGAAAATCCTGTGTAATATTTTGATGTGGTATCCTCTTCCTCTTTCCCCCCTGTAGCCAGAAAACATTCTGTGTGTGAGCCGGGAGACAAATAAGATCAAAATCATCGACTTCGGTTTGGCCAGACGGTAAGCCAAACACTTAATCCAAAGCTAATGAAGGGTGTGTGTGTGTGTGTGTGTCTGACTGTACTTATCTATCAATCTGCGTATCAATCTATGTATCAATCTATCAATCTATCAATCTATCTATCTATCTATCTATCTATCTATCTATCTATCTATCTATCTATCTATCTATCTATCTATCTATCTATCTATCTATCTATCTATCTCAGGTATAAGCCGAGGGAGAAGTTGAAGGTGAGCTTTGGTACTCCAGAGTTCTTGGCCCCGGAGGTGATCAACTATGAGTTCGTCTCCTTCCCTACAGACATGTGGAGCCTTGGCGTGATCACATACATGCTGTAAGCACACACACACGCACACGTGCACACGTACACACGTACACACGTACACACACACACACACACACACACACACACACACACACACACACACACACACACACACACACACACACACACACACACGTCATGTCTGAATCAAGTACTGAAGTACTGATGTTTTGATAGTATGTCTATGGCCTGCCTCCTCAAATTACATGTAATGTGTGTGTGTGTGTGTGTGTGTGTCTGTCTGTGTCTGTGTGTGTCACCACGCCCCCATGTCATTGTTTTTTTTGACACCAAGCTCTCTCTCTCTCTCTCTCTCCCTCTCTCTCTGTCTCTCTCTCCCTTTGTGTGTGTGTGTGTGTGTCTCCCCTGTCCAGTCTGAGCGGCCTGTCCCCGTTCTTGGGGGACGATGACAGTGAGACGCTGAACAACATCCTGTCCAGCCAGCCGGGCTTCGAGGAGGCCGAGTTCGCACACACCTCTGAGGAGGCCAAGGACTTCATCACACGACTACTGGTCAAGAGCAAGAGGTGAGGGGGGGAGAGAGAGGAGGGGGAGAGAGAGAGATAGACAGAGATAGAGAGAGAGAGAGAGAGAGAGATAGATAGACAGAGAGAGAGAAAGTGTGTGTGTGTGTGGGGGGGGGGGGGGGTGATTTGTGGGGGGAAACGTGTAGAGGTCATATCTACTCTAGGTAAGAACATTTTGACACAGTCCAGTTTTGTTAGTGAAACTTAGTGAAGGAAAAAAAAATGGCGCCATGTAATGGTGTTCTGTGCACTGCAGACAGTTGAGCTGTGTTTCACCCACAAACTCTTTTGGGTAACACTTAACTTCACGCCAGTTTCATAGGCATGTCATTACAGGGTCATAACCGTGTCATGGCACAGTCATAGATAAGTCATAACCATTTTATGACTGTTGACCTTAAGTGACATTCGGTTATGTGGGTCTTTGCAGTAACCGAATGTCACTTGAAGGCAACAGTCATAAAATGTTTATGACATAGACATAATGTTTATGACTTATCTATAAATGTATCATGACACTATTATGACACTGTAGTGACATGCATGCACTGCATATGACACGGGCGTCAAGTGAAGTGTTAACCTCTTTTGTTTGCCGTTTTGTTTGGCAGCTGGAGAATGAGTGCGACTAAGGCCCTGAAGCACCCGTGGCTTTCAGATCGAGGACTTCACTACCGCTTGTATGAGAAGGTGAGACACTAGCCAGGCCGTGCCCTCCTAGTGACGCAACACTTTCAGCATTGCAACTAGTCAGGTAAAGAGCAATACAAGTGCTTTCTGAGTTCCCAAAAATATGGGAACTCCTCCCACTTTGTTGGTAATCAAACAACCATAAGCAAACCAAGGGAGGCGGGTCAACCATGCCGTTTGGAAAATGTTAATTGTTATGCTCTTGGTCAGACCAAGTCTCAAAGAGATTTGAACGTCAATGATGATCAGGCTAGTGAGACACACTCTACTTTGCTCTTTCTCTCATGTCATTGCATTACATGCACTGATGTGCAGTGCACACACATGTTGGGGGGGGGGGTGCATTTGGGCGAATCCTGGCACCTCTCGCTACCGCTTGGACATTGCTTCTCCGCCTGAAGATCTAGAGTTATCAGTCAAATTTCGTTCGACTACTCTCTACGGGAGGTCCTCATCGTATGAGACATCCACTAAAGCACCTTTATAATCACGGCTGAAGGCATAAAGCAGCGAGGACCCATCGTAGCCGCTCTCCAAGAGGGTATAAAAGCGGGAACGCGCATGTGCTGGTCCTCTTTCCACCATCGGTCCTCTGAGCTTTTCTGAATGAGAAGGGAACTGAAGAGAGTCGTCTCTCTCATTCTCCTTCAGAGAACAGAAACTGATTGTTATCAGCCGAATTTTGTTCGACGACTCTCTCTACAGGACATACATGACATACACCCGATCGTAACACCGGAGCCCAAGGGTCGCCTACTGCCAGCTCTGCCGTGGGCCTCCCATAGTGAGTTGTCTCTCTCATTCTCCTTCAGAGAACCGGGAACATATACATGTCCTATTGTTACCAAGGGTAACGCCGTTTTTCTGAGGGAGATGAATGAGACATCTCACTAGATTGCTCCACTCACCTCACGAGCTCAACGCAGACTGAAGCTTAGAGCCTATAGCGCAACTGGATTATGTCCCGAGGGGCGGAACTCCACCTGTGCAGCTCATTTGCCTAGCGGCATGATTGAAAACAAATTTCAGTAAATGGTCACACAAAGGGGTTTAACCTATAGTGGGACATCTCGTTCATCTCCCTCAGAGAACCGAGGTAACCCTTGGTATCCTATAGTTATGTAACATGGGCTCATGGGTTCACAAGCCATGGATGAGGCTGTTAAAGGGACACTGTGCAGGAAATGGTCAAAAAAGGTACTGCAACTATGCTGCTCATTGAAACTGGGCTGATTATTGCCAAATTTGATCTTTACATGAAAGTTGACTAAGTAATAAACACAGATTTTCTAGTATAGTCCAAGTACAGTCATTTTTGCAGCTGAAATGGCTATTTTGGAAATTCAAAATGGCGGACCATGGAGAAGATCCCCCTTTTCATGTATGAAAAGTGCAATTTTTCCAGTCATAATGAATACTTAGAATTTGATGCTGGTGGTAAGTATTCATCAAAAAGGTAACATTAGTGAATGGGTAGCATGGATTCTGGAAATAAACAACTAAAAATCTCACACAGTGTCCCTTTAAGACTCATTCATTTGAGACTCGGAATTACTAGTTCTCCCTCCTTCCGGGCTGCCGACTGCGACTGTACATAAATTGCAAGCACTTTCACTTACATGCATTCACACACACACTCACACACTGACGCGCACACACACACTCACACTTTCCATCACAACACTCTGTGAAGCGTCCTTGGGTGTTTTGAAAGGCGCTATATAAAATGAAAGTATTATTATTATTATTATTATTAATAATAATAATAATAATAATAAATGCGTTCTATTGCAACAATTGGGGACAAATAGAAATGTGAATGTGAACACTCAGATATAAAGTTACTCTATTCTACTCTAGACAGGCAGCGCCCTCCTAGTGACGCAAGAATTCGAGACGATTCGTCTAATGAATTGTTGAGAGGGGACCATTCGAACAAAACGTTGGACCATTCGTAGAAGGCATGGGGCGTTTCGTGCAGTACCTGAGGATTTTTCGTAGAAGACCTAAGGACGTTACGTTCAATCCATGCAGACCTTTCGTGTAACTGGGCAGATGTTTAGTTTAGTCTGCCTATTTTATTAGCCTATTATTTGTTATATTTTATCAAACTTGTGTGCCTACCACCACAATGCAATGAAAACAAAAATCGAACCATGTAGAAAGTGCGTGCGTCTCTATTTTTTTTAATTAATTATTAATTTTAGTTCAGGCTGCTTTTTTATCATTAGGCCTATTTTATAGCCTATTTTATATATACTATATTGTAACGGACTGCCTCTGCCTCCTCCGGAGTGAGATAACAGCGTTACCCCCTGTGAACTACACGTGCAGCCTATAAAATGGAGTTAATTTCAAATGGCGGGTGAGACTGTCAGGAAGCAACAAGCCGAGAGAGCAAGAGAGAGGGAACCATGAAGTGTGCGCCGAGAAGATCACCATTCGCAAGAATCGCTAAAGCCAGACATTGATGTGAGCTGTTCCAAATTGAGAGGGTTTTGCAAAAGTGCACTACTAAACGTAAGAAAAGATATTCGTTGTGTTGATATGAATTATTTCTAATGTGTTGGTCACTGATTTTTATTCATTTTTGGAAAGGTAACGGCAGTCTTGCTGCCTGGCTGGCGCCCATCTCATAACTACAGTCGTTTGCACCACTACAATATCAACGAAATGTTTTAAAATGTACGACATCAATTTAAAGGTAGGCCTAAGGGATAATGTATTGTCCACACATGACTATAAGAAAATGTTTCCCTACAGGGCGAATAACACCCCCGACGCCGAAGGCGGAGTGCTGTTATCTCTGAAGGGAAATGTATTTTCCGTAGTCACGTGTGGACAATACATTATCCCGCCTTTACCAACATCATAAAGCATAAATAGTTAACCATAGTTTATAGCGTGCGCAAAGAAAGATAGTTCGTGGAACGCTCATAATTTAAACAGGTTAACAAGCAACATGGTTTGGCTACTTTCTAACTTGTTACAGCCACATTGCGCTTCAAACTGTTTGCAGGCTGCCTCGTTCACCGCGCGATATCTACTAAACTCGGGTTCATAACATGATCATTTCTATCTAATCGGCACAGTATTCCAGAAAAAAGCATAGACAACCCAAACACTGATGTGCGCCCTGACCATCATCATTAGCCTATCGACCCTGATACAGGCAGAGCCTATCAAAGGGCGTTGAACACAATGGCTATGGACCTTTTCAGTAGGCTATGGTTGGGGAAGTAGGGCCTGCATCGTGATTCACCGTTGGTGTTTGTATCAGCACGCCAAAAGTTACCTCACTAACGTTAATGATGTTCTTTGCTGAGTAACCTAGCCAAATATATCCAGATAATCGTGAATTATGCAAAATAAAGTCTGCCAACATGTATTGCCATTCTAGGAGCGATAAGGAGAATGCCGCACAGGCGCGGAGAAAGGGTTCCTTTGACACAGAGAATGCTCTGTGTGGCTGCGCGCATGCAGTGTTTAGTTTGCAGGTTTCAGGCAAATAATGGTGATCGATACGCCCTAGGTCCATAAGACTAACAGTAAAACAGGGACAATGACAAAAGGGATGAATTGCTTGGGGAAATCAAAAGGGACAGAGCGAAGTTATGACAACAAATTGACGTGTACCATTATGCAAGGCTACATGTAGTTATGATGGGTTAACCACTCAGTTACCGTTGCATTAATAATATGTATGATAAAGATGACTTCAGCGCAGGATATCAGAAATAAACAAGACAGCGCAGATGGCTTTTAATTTTTAACATGGCCACATTATGCGTCAATACGCCAATGCGTATTAGGCTATTTATCATGAAACCTCAAATCGGAAGTAGCCTTATCTTGTACCCAGCACTTTTCAAACCTTACTCGGGTTTATGGTAATTGTCCGGGCCAGCACTTTTGAAATCAAACGGACGCCCTTGCCTGCATGACATGTCATTTGCATGATAAGAGCACGGACGATCATGGACATACGATGGTACACACATAGCCACACACGCACACAACACGGTTCAGTTCAACGTTTATTGACCAGCAAGCGAGCAGCGCAGTACCAGCTGATTTGCTCTGGAATCTCGAAATGAAAACTGACTTTTCTTGGGAAAAGTGTTGCAAGAACATTGAACTCATTTAGTAGGCCTATCATTGTGCCAAGCGTGTGTCGCAATATTGTACTGGGGATATGTGTTGGGGAGGGCATTAACATTAGGCCTATGACAAAAACATTATCGGGGAGGATTGAGGATAAATCTTACACGTTTCCTTATTTATGGAAAATTAATTCCATGCTAATTCCAAGTATTCAAGAACCTAAACAATATGTAATTGCTCCACAGTTCAAGGGTTAGGCTATGGATATTGACACCTTTCCTCCGCGATTGCGGATAGCCCCCACCTTTGCGCTTCTCATCTGGCTGTCACGATATGGAACGGGGAGAGACAGTTCAAGACAAGCGGCATGACTGCAATTGTCAATACAGTAGCCTAAAAAACTGTTAACTGTTCAGCGGTGTGTAGTCAAATTATTACAGCGGTGGTAGATGATTTTATGAAGACCTGGAGGACAAAAACCAACAGACACAATTGCTGAGTGTGTATGCAGTATTTGTAACGAATGATTCTCCTGCCAGGATAGCGTTGGACTACAGAATAACCCATTTACATGTTGAATGTTGAGAGGAGGCATTTTGAAAAGTCGAAGACCTATTCACGAGGATATCATAGCTACCTTTCCTTGTCAATGTCCCATGCACTACAAAATATTCCAGAACCTCATCTGCGAAAGCTTTTTTTAAATGCGGTACACTTCAAGCTTCACAAAACCCACTGGTTAACAGCAGGTTTTACGCACACATTTCGAAGCGGTTAATCACAGATGCTGCTCTCTTCCTTGCTCTCCCTTGCACCCCAACGTACACTGGGAATACTGGCAAACTATTATTCAATTACCATTTCATTTGTTCATGCAAAGACGCGGCGGAGAGAGAACGCGCTCCTGTGCAGTGTTAACGTAGCGATTTAACGTCTCTCTCTCTCTCTCTCTCTCTCTCTCTCTCTCTCTCTCTCTCTCTCTCTCTCTCTCTCTCTCTCTCTCTCTCTCTCTCTCTCTCTCTACTGTAGCCATGGGCTTAACACATGGGTTCTGTAATGTTTTCAACACTGTTGGGACCTATATTGTTTTCTGGCTCATGGAACTATTTGTTGTCATTCAGAATCAGAAACATCAAAGTGTCGGGAGACAGCTTTCTCTTGTTGCTGGTGCTTCGCATCTAAAAAGTTACCGGAAAGTCAGAAAACTCGCTGCATGACAATGTGCTCAATGGTCAATAGCCTACTTCTAGATGCACTATAGTCTATAGCCTAGACGCGCGATGCTCTGATTCAAAGCGAGCACAAGGGTCAATAGCCTACTTCTAGACACATTAAACCGCACTACTTTGATTCAAAGCGAGCAGGAGGCATTTTGAAAAGTCAAAGACCTATTCACGAGGATATCATAGCTACCTTTCCTTGTCAATGTCCCATGCACTACAAAATATTCCAGAACTTCATCTGCGATAGGCTAAACACAATATATCCAACAAGCTTATGGATAATATTGCCACCTTTCCCCTCTCCTGCGGTAGCCAGTTGCCTTCTCAGAAGAAGCAATCTGAATCGGAAAGAGAGCGCACTGTTCAAGACCCGCGGCAAGACTGCAATTGTCATCTGGTTCGTGGTGTCAACCTTCAGCCAAAACGGTGACAATACCCATAAACTGAGGACTATAGGTAACGTCAAAGTAAAATACAAACACGAAATGAAACAAAGCTTTTTTTTAATGCGGTACACTTCAAGCTTCACAAAATCCACTACTTAACAGCAGGTTTTACGCACACATTTCGAAGCGGTTAATCACAGATGCTGCTCTCTTCCTTGCTCTCCCTTGCACCCCAACGTACACTGGGTTGAATACACCCTGCAATACTGGCAAACTGTTATTCAATTACCAGTTCATTTGTTCATGCAAAGACGCGGCAGAGAGAGAACGCGCTCCTGTGCAGTGTTAACGTAGCGATTTAACCTCTCTCTCTCTCTCTCTCTCTCTCTCTCTCTCTCTCTCTCTCTCTCTCTCTCTCTCTCTCTCTACTGTAGCCATGGGCTTAACACAGGTGCATGGGTTCTGTAATGTTTTCAACACTGTTAGGACCTATATTGTTTTCTGGCTCATGCGCGAACTATTTGTTGTCATTCAGAATCAGAAACATCAAAGTGTCGGGAGACAGCTTTCTCTTGTTGCTGGTGCTTCGCATCTAAAAAGTTACCGGAAAGTCAGAAAACTCGCTGCATGACAATGTGCTCAATGGTCAATAGCCTACTTCTAGATGCACTAGGCCTATAGTCTATAGCCTAGACGCGCGCTGCTCTGATTCAAAGCGAGCACAAGGGTCAATAGCCTACTTCTAGACACATTAAACCGCACTGCTTTGATTCAAAGCGAGCAGGATGTGCTTGGTCCCGCCTCTCTGCCCGCAGATGGGAGTAAAGTAACGGCGTAAAAGTGAAACAAAAGCTTCTCAAATATTGTCTAGATAATTGTCAAAAAATGTAAGGGCGTAAACGTAAATTGTCAAAAAATGTAACGACGTGAAAAAAAAAGCTTCTCAAATATTGTCTAGATAATTGTCAAAAAATGTAAGGGCGTAAACGTAGGCCTAAATTGTCAAAAGATGTAACGACGTAAACGTTAAAAAACCAACAACATAGCCCTACCAGTTAAAATGAGTAAGTACATTTTATTTATAAATTTACATGTTTAAATCAACAAAAACCAAAACTTAACAGCTGATTTACATATTTAAATAAACAAAACCCTTAGAATGAGCATTAAAAAAGCTGATTTACATTTCTAATATAGGCAGGCTGAAGAAAACCCGTTAAAATGAGCATTAAAAAAGCTGATTTACATTTCTAATATAGGCAGGCTGAATGGACGTTTAGTTGAAACCTAAGGATCTTTAGTTCAATTTTAAGGACCTTTCGTAGGCTTTTGCGGTAGACGGAACATCCTCAACGAAAGATCCCCTGCCTTATACGAATGGTCCAACGTTTTGTTCGAATGGTCCCCTCTCAAGAATCCATTCGACGAAAAGACCTGTACCCGTGACGCAACACCTTCGGCGTTGCGACTAGTCAGGTCAAGAGCAATGCAAGTACTTTCTGAGTTCCGGAAAATACGGGAACTGCTTTCACTTTGTCGGGAAGCAAACAACCATAAGCAAACCAAGGGAGACGGGTCAACCATGCCGTTTGGGAAATGACAATTGTTATGCTCTTCAGACCAAGTCTTGAAGAGATTTGAACGTAGAGGATAATCAGGCTAACTCTACTCTACCTGATATTTCTTTCAGCAAAAGCAACTGAATCCCTCCAAAGACACCCCTCTACCCCTGCCCCCGCCCTCGGACACCTGAACAGGTAAATAATAATAATAATAATAATAATAATAATGATAATAATAATAATAATAATAATAATAACTGTATTTGTATAGCACAATTCATACAAGACATGCAGCTAAACATAAAACAAAAATAATGAAATGGAATAAAGTAAAGTGTGAGGGTGCGCAGACACACACACGCAAACACACCCACACATATAGAGTGCACACACACAAACACACACTGAGCTTTTAGAATTTTTAGTACTGATATGAATTGCTATATGTTGTTGTTGTTCTGAATTTCTTTGTTGTGTGTGTTTTGGTTCCAGAAAGAAACTACGACCACTTGGCATGGCATGAACCAGGACCAATTGCTATGATGACTGATGACACACACACACACACACACACACACACACACACACACACACACACACACACACACACACACACACACACACACCAGCCTGATCGCACAGAATTTTGTGTTGGGGTCGCAGAAGTGTTTTCTCTGTGTTCTCACAGCACCATTATAACCCTGGTCCCTGACACACCAGTGGTGAAATAGCATATTGCTCTTTTCATTCGGTACCAAATTCTGTTGCTAAAAACAAGCAATGCTATAGCAGACCACAGATTTTGTGTCACAATGGTCCGTGTTCATTTCATGGAATTCTGAGATCATGTTTTATGCACGCACACACACACACACACACACACACACACACACACACACACACACACACACACACACACACACACACACACACACACACACACACACACACACACACACACACACACACACACACACACACACGGTTTGAGCTCCCTTAGTGGTGCCAATCTTCTTACAAACTAGTGGTGCCGATCTTCTGTACAGTGCTAATGTTTACTGCTGTGCTCTCACACAATTCCTCTACCCCTCACCTTCCATGAAGGTTCGAATAATAATCAACAGTACACTACCTATGAATTATTTTTTGCTGTTTACTATGACTTATTGTGTGATTTCATGTGTGTGCCATTTGTTGTTTCAAAGGAGAGTATAATTCACATTTATATTACACTTCATAACACCCAATCCCCACAAAGTCCCATAAAAACATAAAAACTTTACACCAACTGTACACCCACCCCCCCATTATTATCTGCAATGTACACTGTAATTCAAATTTCCCCCAAGAGTCTTCAGTTGTTCTGCGGAACCTTAAAGTCTGAGTTGATCTATACCTATAGTTGATCTATC
>NC_085862.1:12143015-12185515 GCF_034702125.1 Engraulis encrasicolus | reverse complement strand
ACCCCTGGGTTAAACGGTTCAGTCACAAATGAACCTCTTGTGGAACATGCGCTGACCTCTTGAAAAAGGCACTTCAAGTCTCAATGGGAAAAGTAATGGAAAAGCCCTGTCGTTTTACACATCTGCCATTTAAAAAGTAATGGGAGTTCGGACATGAAAATTTCACAGTTTGGGGACATCTCATAGAGCTCGCTAACAACGCGTCAACTAAACTTCTAGGTGAAAGTGTTGATGTTTTATGACCGAAAAAGCCTCCTACACTCTGATCTCTAGAGTGGTGGAACCTTGGTTCATGAAGGTTCTACCATTGTTTTCAATGTGGACCCAAACTTGCACAAAATCACCAAAAACGGAAAAACGACAAGAGACACGGACACGCTATAGCAGAACAAATTATCTCCAAGCCGAGTCGGTCGTTTTAGTGTTTGAACGGTGTCTCTATCTCGAAAGGCCTAGGAGGAGATCCATTTTCTATTTTTACTGCCCTGCACAAGAAAGCAACAAAGCAAGCAAGCAAGCATAAACGGACTTAAAGATTACTAGAATCGGGCCTTGCTCTGCAAGCCCGCTTAAATACCTATAGGACTCATAGACAATAAACTCACTTTTGATGAACATATCACCAACATTCACAAAAGGTCTTAACAGTTTGCCTATAGGAGTGGAAGATACTACTGTAGCCTGGGTGAAAAGCCGACTGTTCAGTCTGGCAAAAGCCATGAGGAATCCGTCTCCGTGGAGGGTGGTAGATGGTCTGATCTTACTCTATCATTTAAATTAATTGGGGTTCCAAACTCAAATTAAAACCCATATTGTGCTTTATTAGCATGCCTGTTACGATATAGCGTCACAAAAGCAAACAAATAACAAAACGAAAGTGTGAATATAGTTACCTTAAAGGGACACTGTGCTGGAAATGGTCAAAAAAGTTACTGCAACTATGCTGCTCATTGAAGCTGGGCTGCCTATTGCCAAATTTGATCTTTTCATGAAAGTTAACTAAGTAATAAATTAATATTTTGTGGTATGGCCCAAGTGCAGTCATTTTTGCAGCTAAAAATGGCTATTTCTGGAAATTCAAAATGGCGGACCATGGAGAAGATCCCCCTTTTTATGTATGAAAAGTGCAATTTTTCCAGTCATAATGAATACTTAAAATTTGATGGTGGTGGTAATTATTAATGAAAAAGGTAACATTAGTGAATGGGTAGCATGAATACTGGAAATAAACAACTAAAAATCTCACACAGTGTTCCTTTAACCAATCAGTAACGGAGCTCGCGGATGAGTTCCGCGTCATCACTCTCAACTGTTTGCTGATTGGCTAAACACTGAGAGAACCGAGCTCGAGGCTTTTGCCAGACGATGTGCGGAGCCAAAATCTTTGGGTGGAGCACATAGGATGGCGTCGCGAGGCTAGGAAGATACCACCATAAGTGTCAAATAAGCTGTTATGAATGCAAAGGAATCTGAAGGAATCATCATAGACAATAAACTCACTTTTGATGATGCCACCACACCATAAGTGTCAAATAAACGGTTGGCCGACACAGCTTATTGATCTTGGTCCGTGTACTTTTTCGTTCATTCATTATTCTATTTTGGAAGTCGCACGAGGAATCAAAAGGGACTCATTTGTGATGTTTTATGCTTGAAAATCACTTGTAACATTGAATCCTGCGCCATGTTTTGATCTATTACTTACTGAAAATGAAACACTGAATCGTGGAAAAAAGAAAAAAGCAATGAAGAAAAATGCCCTTAGAATTGCAATTTTGGTTTATTTAGGACCCAGAATTTGGGTGACCTGGAAGTAGGCTATAGGCTGTGGTTCAGCTTTGCTTGCAATGTTTATTTGGGCACATTCCAACTTCGCCAGCAATTGCTAAACTATTCCAAAACGATGCTACACTGCAAGGACGTGGCTGCTCTGAGTGTGCGAAGAATAGGCCTATAGAGTTCTAGTGACGCTCACAACCTCGTGAGATGGATGCGTAAGCTAGCCTATATATATCCCAAGCGCAAGGGAGAATGCATGCGGCACCACCATGAGCAGACAGCCCTATGTGAGGAGTAGATCAATCTACTGTTTATGTGCTGTAATTTAACGTATAAACCGATTCAACATTTGCAACGGGTCGACATTTCATGTGATTATTTATGCCTATCCTTCACACTTATTGCATTTGCATGCCCTAATAAAAGATGTGTATTTGCGGTTCATGCATCACGCATAAACTTTCAAACATTTCCCCTTCCTCAACCAAGATTTGCAGATGCTGCTATTTGTTCTGACATCTTTTCACATTTTATGAAAATACGTGCAAGCAAGCAGTGAGGGACAGCTGCTCAACGGAGCCATTGACGGGAACGTCACGTGCACTGGTGATCGGGAACGTCACGTGCACTGGTGATCAGCAACCTTCACCGTTTTACCAGGTCATCTCTGGCTTGTAGATGTAGTCTAACCGGAAGCACCCAACGATGCCACTAATGCCCCAATTACACCAGTTAAACATGCATAGCCTACATAAACAGTGGTATTTTTGTAAGCGCTCGGCAAAAGCGTGCCCGTCAGCTCTCCTAACTCGTGCTACAGTGCTTCCAACCTGAGAGTGAAATAATAGAGGCCCACTCAACTTTGTTGTAGGCTATTCTTCGCGTCCGTTCACAGAGAAACCTGCTGGATTTCTAATAAGCAAATGGTGGCAATATAATAATGTAGGGGCCTATGATTTCCGCGATACGGAAAACACGGACAGAATCACGGAATGTGGTCATTAAAACGGAATTTGGTTATAACGCGGAATTGCATGGAATTTGCTAATTTCTTATGATAAAATTAAAAATCCATTATTTTCGTCCTCATTTATCAGTCTAAAAGACATTTCAAACACAAAATATGGCCACGATATCATATCTGGCCCACGCGAGGTGATGCGCAAAAGTTCTATGCAGATCCATGATCCATGTCAGCGCATGTTGACAGTGAACGCATCTCTCTCCCAAGCGGCGTTTCCGATTGTCTCCCGCGTCCTAACACTGCCCGTCAGCGCATTGAAGAAATCTTAATACTCAACAGCACTCAAATTTTGCCTAGTAGAACAGATGAGGTCAGGCATAAACGCAGGGGGTGAAAGGGGAAAATAAGTTCAAAAATGTAAAAAATCCGATTTGGCAAAAAATAAATCCGAAAAAACGGAATTTGAGAAAAAATAAAACGGAATTTGAGAAAAATTAAAACGGATTTCATAGGACATAACGCATCTTACAATAACCATGCGTGTCGTATTACACCACTGCTTTGGACTATTTTTTCCCTACGTTGTATATCCAACGTGTGGAAATGTAGCCTAGAATAAGCTATGAAGGCTATTGATTTAAGTAACCTTAAGATTGATGAAATTGTGTCCATAATGTTGCTTATTCAAGACGGGCCTTCTGCACGCTTGAGGGTGGCCATAGGCCTACTCGTGCGGGGCATACTGTAGTGTAGCCTGTGCTACGCCTGCTCTACAGTGCACATGCCAATAAGTACATTCGACATGACATCAACGCAGATATGCGCATGAAGACAGCAATGCACCCTGGATCAAAATGCTGTATGACGGTTAGATTTCCTGTCAAACTTCGAAATTTCGTCGACGTTGCGTTGACGAGGTGACATGTCACATGGTGTAAAACTATCGCGGGATGAATGCGGCTGCAGTCAGATCTTGCAACCTCTGCAGTTGCTTATCCCCTTCAACGCTCGTCGGCGGACTGCCTCCGAGGTCACGCGCCCATGAACTGGTTGGTCAACAACTCACTCACGTGTGTATATGGGTCTTGTCTCACACCTCTACACAAGTTTGCGCAGGTCCCCACTTCAGCTCCTCCTCACTGCCTGTCCCCCCACTCCTCACACGTGGTGTGTTAGTAGAGCAAACCGGTGCGAGCTCATGGTCTCGTTCATATTTGTGGCCGACTGCAAATGCGCTGTATTTAATAACACCCACATCGTGACAACAAGTTCTCGCTCACGTGCTTCCGTCAATGTTGATCGACAGCATAGAACTCGTATTCACCTAGTGATGTGTTCTTTTCATTCTTATACTTTTCTGTTATTTCCCTGGCTGGATGTCTGGAGCGCCTTTGTCACCAAGATACATTTTGGTTACACACAATGTCGTGGCTTGTTGGTACGGATAAATGGTAGAATATATATTTTTTAAATGGCCAACGTTTGTTGTGCAACGTGTGATGTCATTTATCATTGCCATGGATAATGTTTTGAAAGAAAGCACATCACCAAGACTGATTTTGCTTACGGACGATGTCATTGCTTATTGGTGTGGAGAAATAGATTTTTACATGGCATGGACAGTTTTTAGCCCCAGGCAGTGCGACTGCTGAACAGTGATCTTTTTAATGAATCATATTGTTTATTACTTATTTCTTCTTTGTTTTTTTTTTTCACTTTAGGCCTACCTCGTTTGGATGCAGAGCAGATGACCCCATCATCATTTCACTAGGCCTACAAATAATATGCATGTGACAAATAAAATAACTTGAACTTCCTGAAATTTCTGGTGAGTTAGAATTAAACTGGTGAGCTAACACCAAAATGTAGCATGGAAATCTACGGGTATATTGAAGGGTGAAGTGTGGGACACCAGGTCAACAAACAAGAACAGCTGACAGCAAAGCATCAAGGATATCTGGGCTTCCATAACTCCCATGTACAGTTTCTGCCATTGACTTCAATGTTAAACGCATCATGGCATTGATTAAGACAGAGAGAGTCCTAACCAAGTATTGAACATTGCATGTTATGTAGAAAGTACCAAATTTCAACTGATTTGATGTGAACCGAATTTTGATGAAGAAAATTGTAATTTTATTACAATATTCTAATGATGCGAATTCCCCAATTCATGTTTTTTTTTAGCTGGAAGGCCAAAATATGTAAAAAGAAAAAAAAAATGAATGATTGGAATAGTTAAACAACTGGGCCATGAATCTACAATCCATGACAGTTTAACATTATTGATGGAATTATGGAAATAAATCAACTTTTTCATGCTATTCTAATAAAGTGGCCTGGAGTTGTATGTGTGGGTATACACATGCGTTTTGCTAAGTGTCTTAACGTATTTTTTTTAGTTAATCAAAATGTAGGCCTACCCCCCATATAAGGTCTTACTGTACAAGAACCTTTTGAGGTAGAAGCATCATCATGGTCACATATGAAAGCATACCCCTTGAGGTGTTATACAGTCATCTTCCATGGTTGGATATGCCTTTTGGGTAGTATTAGAGATGTTACAGTACAGTAGGCTACAGTACAGTACTGTACTATACACTATGTAAAGGAAAATACATGGGACAAAGAGGTATTGTTGAGCAAATCTGAAATTCCTCTGTCCCTGGATGTAACACAGAAGGGTGATATGGCTCCTTTGAAACTTGGACTCTGGACTATCATTCAGTCTTGGAATGGAGTTTCTAGCTCTTGCTTTGTGGGGGCTGCGGTCATTCAAAGCACACGAAGCTGCGTAAAATAGGACCCGCCTACTTCTCTTCCAAGTCCTTCAGGGATAGGAATGTCACAGAGCCACACAGATGGTGCCTATGTAATCAACAGATTCTGGGGATGATGTGGAATACCATTGATCATATGAAAAATATGGAAGTGTAGGCAAAAACAGCACAATTCTTGAGGGGAAAAAACATGATCGTTTTCTTCACAATAAAGTGGTTTAGTTTCAGTGGAGTTGTACAACTTGTGGTTGAAATACAGTAAAAAAAAATTAAAAAGAGAGAAAAAAGAATAGACTTTCATAAACCTTGGATTGTAACAGACATTTTGAGACCATGCTGATAAGGATATGTTCATGTTTGGATGTCCACTCATCCTAGGAAGGTAGAGAGACATCAGACGGGGGGTGCTTGAGGGGGTCAAATTTCAAAGGTGACATTGTGCAATAAATTGAAACAGTAATAATGCACAAACAATATGTTCAAACCTCTGTAAAGTAGAGCTAAATGTATTCCTGAGGGTCTAAGCTTTCCAATGATATATAATGTTCCTGGGTTTATTACACCACCTGGATTACAAACAATTGAGGAACAAAGATCAAGTTGAAGTTAAAACAAGTCATTGGATCCGGTACAGGGCCCTCCGAAGCTTAATTCTAAGAGGTTTTAAAGGGAATTCTCAGGATTGTGCACAATATTTTCACCAATTTCCTTGTGCTTCCTTCCTTGGATCAATGTGGTGGATGATGGCTGGTAGCCTACTAAGCAGAGATAGAGGTCATGGAGGACGATATTCATTAAATTTGTTGTTGCGTTCCAATATCTGACCTTGCATCCTCCACTTGTGCTTGTGGTCTTGTACCAGGAAGTAATACATCATGATGACATCACTGACAACAGCATTTTATTTCAATATCTCACAATAGCTCAATTGTAAAGTCATTTTCTCATTTGCAAACTGGATGGTGAATGAAGAATAGTCTACCAAAAATGTTTGTGGCTAGTCAGACAGCGGGGAAACTTAATTTTCTCCACGGAGGCAGGGCATCGGCTAAACGTGAGGCCACAAGCACAAGTGGAGGACGCAAGTTTGTATATTGGAATGCACACTGAGAGGAGGCCCTCCCGTGGCCAACGGGTAGGGCACTTGTCTACCATGCGGCGATTCCCGCCCCAGGTCCTTTGCCAGCCCTTCCCAATCTCTCTCTCCCCACTCGCTTCCTGTCACCACCTTCATTGTCCTATCATAAAGTGAAAAAGACAAAAAAACATTTAAAAAGAATTTGTGAGAGGGAAGCTAACTATAGGTAATTACATACTTTTACTCAAATTATATTTTAAGTGAAATACTTTGTGATTTTACTTAAGTAAAAGTTGCCGTCTGAAAATGTACTCGATTTATGCAAAGTAAAGATACTTTTTAGCCTACTTGAGTGCAATTATTGTTCTGTGGTTTTCCACCACTGATGTGTGCAGTGAGGACTGATGTGGAAAGTGTGTCAGGTGATTTATTCAAAGTTTGAATGGCTTGCGGATACAAAAAGCTTCACCTGAGTCTTTCAGTCAGACCAATGTGAAAAAAGAGATTTGATTCATGTCCTTGAAGCAAACACACGGAAAGTAAGTCGTGCTGTTCTCATTTCCACCACAATACATGCAACTAGGTTGGACTAAAGCAGCCTTCGTGCATTTGGCGGCGGTAGACTGCCTCCCTTCCCACACAGTACAGTTTAGCTGGTAATGTGAAGTCTATTCTGTGGGTGCAATTTAGCCAACCTAGCTCAGTACCAGAGCTCAGTACCTAGTCTGAAGTTTGAGTTCCATTTCTGTGCCAAAGCAAACCTCCCAGTGAGGCAGGGGAGCAGTACCCGATATTGTGTTGTCTCCCTGTTCACTCTCAGGGAACAGGCCCACATTTAACACCTGGCAACCTTGCATATCTTAACCCTATCCAGACCGGGGGGGGGACACCAACTTTGATGTCGTCTAACTCCTGAATGACTAAAGCTATGACTACGAAACTTTGTGACTTTTCCTAAAATGAAGTTGGTTACAGTGTGATACCAAAAGATTAGGTTTATCATTTTTGTTGTTGCCATGGCAACGGTTTTCTGACAGGTACGCCTGACCAAAAATCACTGATCTAAGTCTCATCATCATCATCACTTTTCATATTTTTTCACATTTTCATCAGCATCAGACACCCTTGTGAATATTTGAAGTGGTCTGAAGCAAATAATAACCAAAATTGATGTGCATTTCCCAAGTTAGATGGAAAATACATGGTGACATTTTGGGCAATAAAAACAGGAAATGACGTCATAATGATGTCATATTATCCAATAATTACACCAAACTGATGTCATTCATAGATCTTTGGCTGAAGATAATCCCCTCCAAGTTTGGTGGTCATACGGCATTCGGTTCCTAAATTATGAGGGGGGGGGGTCAAAAGAGCCCCCCCCGGTCCCAGGAATGCCAAAAAAGCCCGGTCTGGATAGGGTTAAAAGGTGCACTGTGAGCATCATGGTTTCTGGAAACTAAAATATTACATTCACAAATGTTACCTTTCATGAATAGTTACCACCACCATTCAACTCAAGTGTTCAATCAAGTATTCATTATGACTGGGAAAATTGCAGTTTTCATACACGAAAAGGTGGAGCTTCTCCATTTCCGCCATTTTGAATTTCCAGAAATATACATTTTAGCTGCTAAACTTGCTGTACTTTGGTCATAATAGCAAATATTAATTTATTACTTAGTGAATATTCATGAAAATATCATATTTGGCAACAGGCAGTTTCAATTAGCAGCATAGTTGCAATACCTACTCTGGCCATACTGTGACTTAATGCATGTTTGTCTTGTACATCATGTACTGCATGGCAAAGGGTAAAATGTAGACACATTAGTATACATTAGTGTGTGTGTGTGTTCTGCTATGCCGAGTTTTGATTCGCTACAACGCTTAAACTTGCTGACATGGTTGAACTACTTCAGGAAAAAAAGAAGTTCTAGTGTTCTGTGTCCAGAAATTGTGTTTCATCTCTCCCCTTCAAATGTATGTAATTTTTAAAATGGAAATAAATGCGGTATACCAGTCTGTGGTGTATGGGCTGAAGGGTAAATCTCTCAGCTAGTCCAGTCGTCTTTGAAAACTTTTATCTGCGTTTCTGTACCACAAAAAAAGAAAAAAAAGCATAACCCATCACAAAAAGTCAAAGCCAATTTAATACCATAGCAAATAATACAGTTGGGGGGGCAAAACAACTGTAATACAAATCAGACACATGACCATCTGCATGACACCAACACATGCATTCTTTGGTATTTGATAATGACATTAAATAAAAGCTGCAATGAAAATTCAGTCTCAGACAGACACAGACACACACGTGCGCAGTCACATACACACACACACACACACACACGCAGACACACACACACACACGCAAAGACACACACACACACACACACACGCAAAGACACACACAAAGACACACACACACACACACAAAGACACACACACACACACACACGCACGCAGACACACACACACACACACACACACACACACACACACACACACAAAGACATATACACACGCAAGTAAAGACACACACACGCAAAGACAAACACACATGTGCTATTCACACATTCTCGCACACACAAACCACTTACACAGGCCCACAACCTCTCTCAAACACGCTGAACACTGCTGGTGGCAGAGCCCATGATCCAGACCATACGCCGTCTGGGACCACAACTGGGTGCAGTGGACCCAGCTGAGCCCGGCTGCAGTGAACGCCTTCCTCTGCACTCCAGCGACACTGCCTCACACCTGCACAGTAAGGCATTCCACTTACCCTGTTGGCCACCCACCCCAAGGAAGCAGAAGGAACTGTGCACCCAACCGCCACTAGGAACGCCCAGCCAGGACATCAGGACTGGCCCCCCGGGTGACTACTTCCGCCATGCCCACAGTATCCAGATTTCACCACCAATCTCAGACATCAGCGGAGATCAATTTCTCCAAGAAGAAGAAAGAAATGTGCCTCAACCAGAACTTGCTGAGAGACAGAGTGAAAGAACAAACATCAGAAGAGCGCTGTTAAGCCAAGCTTCTACTCTACTCTACCCTACCCTACATGCAGTGGAGCTGCAGCCATGGTGTCGTCGTGAGGATGGTTGAGGCCAAGGCCAAGCTGAACCCTCTTGACCACAACGGTGACCGTGTCAAGGCGAAGATGTACATGGCAGTGCTTGCAGCACGGATGAAGAACTACTTCCACAAGCACTGCCGAATAAAGGTCAAGACGTGGCATCACCAAGTAGACAGCCAGACCATCTCGGGTGCAATACAGCGTGAAAGTTATGGATGCCAAACCTTCTATGCAAACGGACGTTGGCAATATGCAGAGCAGCACGACTGAGATTGGTGATGGATTCCAGGTGCTGTGAATATAGCAGGCCAGCATCAGGTCAGTCCTGAAGACCTTAACTGAAAGTTCCAAGTGAAAGTGTGGTGCACAGCTCCTTCAGTGACCAAGGAAGTCAGTAAAATACGTTGCTAAACAAGCAAGAGATATTGCAACAAGAATGCAGAAGGAAACAGTCAATGCAGTACTCACCCGAAGTCAGCTGAAGGCTCAACACCCAATTGCAGTCCAGAACAATGCACAGTCCAAGTTTAGAACTCCACCACCAACAGTAGCAGCAGTCCACACACGTTCTACACACCACACACGTTCTACACACCACACACACTGCACTGGCCCACACTCTCTCAAACACACTCACACACAAACACATGCATGCTTTGTAATGATGCTGTAGTGAACATTCAGTCCCTTACACACACAAACACATGTATCAAACATCCACATCTTGTATTGTAGAAAATAAAAATGAATTGAAAAACAAAACCGTTGAGATCATGCCAGTAAGCAAATGCATTGTAAAAAAAAAACATGTACATCCAGGTTGAATGTTCTAGCTCACCCCTGTCGTTAGTTTAGATTCTGACCCCCCTGTCTGGTGTTAGTTGGTTTCTTGATGGGTCTGGTTTTCGCCATTTCAGTGCACACGTGCCCTCTGTGGCGATGGTTAGAATTAGTATGAGCGAAGTACACAGATACATACATGCATACATACACACACACAAAAACTATGTCCATGATGGTGGTGGGGGGCTTGGATAGGGCATATGTTAGTCTGACTGTTGGGGGTTGCTGGTTGTTGGTGACTGAGCGGAGCGGAGGTTGGAGGAGAAGAGCAGGGTTGTTGGCAGGGGAAGAGCTGGATTGCTGGGAGGAGAAGAGCTGGGTTGTTGGGAGGAGAAAAGCTGGGTTGTTGGGAGGAGAAGAGCTGGGTTGTTGGGAGGAGAAGAGCTGGGTTGTTGGGAGGAGAAGAGCTGGGTTGTTGGGAGGAGAAGAGCTGGATTGTTGGGAGGAGAAGAGCTGGATTGTTGGGAGGAGAAGAGCTCGGTCGTTGTGAGGAGAGCTGGGTTGCTGGAAGTAAGGGGCTACTATAACAATACGGGCTGGCCCTCGCTTCCCCTGGCTTGGTGGCAGGCTTACGGTATAGGGCCTGGGTCTTGAGCTTGATGGGTTCACCTCAGGTGTCCTGCTCCAGAGGCTGGCTGCCTTTCAGAGTGGCTACCCTCTCGGCCAGGCCACAAATACTGGGGAAGAGCATGAAGTCATACATGACGGCGCACATACCACCACAGATCATGGGACCCATCCAGTGTACCTACAGGAGGAGGGAAGAACAGAAACCATATTCAGAGACATCGGTGCAAGACAGAGCAATCTTAAAGACATGCAGTGCACGGCACATTCTGCAAAAACACCTATGCACAATGTAATACCTAATTTAATTGAATACTTCTTTACACACAAACAGTGCAGACCACATACATCTATATATGACCTGAAAGTAGTTTACAAACAATGAGAGGGTATAAGCATCAAAAAAGAGAAAAGGGAATGCTTCACTGGGTCCTGTATCAAGTAAGTAAAAAAGGGTGCTCATCAAAAAGAACTTGGGCGTCCAAACTTCAATGAAAAGATACAAAACACTATTTGGAGTGCCTCAAATAGTGTTTTTATCTTTTCATTGAAGGGTATAAGCATGTTTTTAATGTATATATTTTTTCTTACCCAGTGGCTCATGAAGTTCCTCTTGAACATAGCAGGGGTGAAGTCTCTGGCAGGGTTCATTGCAGCTCCAGTGCAGAACATCTGAAACAAACGTAAAAAAGTAAGAAAGCAAGATATTGTCGCACTCTAGATGTGTTGAGAAATCAGCGGGTGTGGCCCCAAATAGAACAGTTCAAGGGTGAGAGCAGGTTCGCACATTGAAAAAGATACTAAGGTCAAGCAAAAGGAGTTTTGTCTGACAGCAGAGCAGACGCTTCAGGGTTCTGCCTGCGCAGGAGTGACAAGTTAAATCACACTAAAGTATATTAATGTGAAGGTATGTTCTTAGACAGGGGTGGAGCACAAAATTCCCTATGTTCAAACAGCTCCAATGGACCCCCTTATATTATAAACAAGCTTACGTAAAAGCAAATCCTTGTGGGGGCCCACTCCACAGTGAGAATTATACAGTTGACAAACAAAAAAAGTGAGCAAGGGATCAAATAAAGACATGATCAGAATACACTCACTATTGAAGATATAGACTAACACAAAGACAGAATATCAATAAGAAACCCCGGAAAATAAGAATAAAGAATATATCAATTACATTTGTCGTCTTTGGCTCTAGGGGTCAAATACCTCTTTCCCTTAATGAAATACAAAGTACTAGTTGGAAAAGCCCTTGCTGTCTAGGACAGAGGTCAGACATTTTGTTTAGTTGATGACATTTGTGCACATATCAGAAAGGAATTTTGTCTTTTCTTTGCAGATTTTCTGTAAATCATTAAGATGTAGTGTCTGTTGCTTGGCAAATGGGTGCTTTAGTTCACTCCACACAATTACTGTAGGGTACATCATGTCTGGAGACCGTCTAGGCCACTTCATGACCTTAATGTGCTTCCCATAGAGATAGAACATCAGATTACAGGTGACCCCATCCCCTTTTTCATGACAATCCTGGCAGCCATTATTTGGAGGTAGACCTGAGAAATGTAAATGAATGGAGAAGGCGGCTCATCGCTGTCAAAGAATTGCTTAATAATGTGAAAATTCCCATCAACACACTACACAAGGACAATGGTTGAAGTGTGTTGCTAAATAGCTACACTATTGATATAAATTGATCTTAAAATGTACTTTATCGACACATATGATTTAAGTAAATATTTAGCCTGACATTTCAAATCTGGTCCTTGATTAATGTGTCACTTCATACTCACACTGTTTTAGTCCCGTTTTGGACAGAGGTGGCAGTGTTCTCCATTGATTTGCATTGACTGTGCCTTGCGACCATTTACAGGAGTCTTTAATTCAGATGACAAGTTGTTGGAAGTGCCCATCAGGTCTGTGGGACCAGAACTCCTAATAGCTGGAAGAGAGTCAAATACTTCTTTCCCTCAATGAAATATGACTCAATATGTACTCTTTGAAGTTAATTTCTGCATTTTCTTTTTGAGATTTTGTCTCTGCATGTTAGAATACACCTACCATGAAAATGACAGATTATTCAGGGCGCTGTGATGCGGCGCGCTAAGCCCCCCACATTTGGGCTTGCATGCCCAAGGGTTGCACCCAGGGTTCGAATTCGGCCTGGGTCATTTGCCATCCCTACCCCGTCTCTCTCTCCACATTCGCTTCCTGACGCTCTTCACCGTCCTATCTGAAAGAAAGGCGAAAAAAGCCTATAAAAAATAATTTTAAAAGAAAATGACAGACTATTCATGTCTTTATTAGAACACAAACCAACAAAATCAGAAAGGGATGAAAAGCTTATTATTCTCACTGTAACTGGTGACTCAGTCCAATGTTGTGAGGGATCAATACAAGTGTATGTGTGACACTCACTCTCATGAGGCGTGCCATGGTGACAGAAGCCAATGGCCATGGGAGAGGAGCTCATTCATCCATTCCTCCTCTCATCCATCACAGAGAAGATGAAGGTGACCAACTGCAAGGTCAGGAAGACCACTGTAGTGACCATGCCAAGCTGGAGCTATATAAACACAGACACAGAGAGAGAGAGAGAGAGAGAGAGAGAGACAGAGAGACAGAGACTCCGTATTCATATGACAACAATGTGACACTGAAAGTACAGTATTTAAGGGTATTCTCTTAGGTTAAAAACATTAATGTTAACATAAATATTACATTGGCTTTTTACTCACACCACGCAGCGAGAAACGATGGAGGCTGACAAAGCAAACCCGTGCCCAGGCATAAACCACCGCATCACCTCCCACTCGGTCTTGGCATGATGTTACATGGGAAGACCGCAGCCATCAGGCGAGCTGTTTTCCGCTAACTTGTTCCTATACTGGGAGGAGCATGATGAGCTGTCGTACATCCCGATACAGTGTGGTACCTTGTGGGTCCCACGAGCACATCCACTTGGAGGGAATTTCATATGGACATCCCAGACAATGCCTTTGGACACGTCATGGTGATCACTCTTGCATGCTTGAATTGCTCCTTCAATGAATTTTGGTCGGAGAGTCACATTACATCTCCACAGCAACATTTCTTCTTGAAGTGTGCCATTTCATGTGCCCCACCCCTGACAAGTGACACTGTGTGTATTTATGCCATTGTCTACTTGTGCAGTGTGAGCGAAGTACACATTCAGACTAACAGCACTGACATACATCATTGCTAGGGGGGCACAGAGACACTTAACAGACACATACATATTGTACACACGCACACACACACAATCACACTATGTCCATGATGGTGGCGGGGGCTTGGATAGGGTAGATGTTAGTCTTTGATTGTTGAGGTTGCTGGTTGTTGGTGACTGGTCCGGAGGAAGTTTGAGGAGGAGAGCTGGATTGCTGGGAGGAGAAGAGCTGGGTTGCTGGAAGCGGGGGGCTACTATAACAATTCTGGCTGGCCCCTGCTTCTCCTGGCTTGGTGGCAGGCTTACGGTATAGGGCCTGGGTCTTGAGCATGATGAGCTCCCTGCAGGTGTCCTGCTCCAGATGTCAGCTGCCTTTCAGGGTGGCTACCCACTCGGCCAAGCCGCACATGCAGAAGAAGAGCATGAAGTCGTACATCACCTGCATGAAGAGGGATGAACAAAGACCATGTTATAGTTACATGTGAGCTGCAGAGACATTGGAGCAAGACAGAACAATCTTAAGACATGCAGTGCATGACGCATTCTGCAAAACACTAATACACAATGTAATACCTACTTAAATTGAATACTTCTTGACACACAAAAAGTACTGCAGACCACGTTGCACATTTCTTGATACACTAACAGTGCAGACCACATAATTCTATATCTGACCTGAAAGTAGTTTACAAACAATGGGAGGGTATACGCACGTTTTTAAATGCATAATTTGCATACATTGTTCTTACCCAGTGGTTCATGAAGTTCCTCTTGAACATAGCAGGGGTGAAGGATCTGTCAGGGTTCATTTCAGCTCCGGTGTGGAACATCTGAAACAAATAGTGTTCAGAGTTGAGTATTAGCTTTAACGTAAAAAAGTAAGGAAGCAAGATATTGTTGCGGCCTGGATGTGCAGAGAAATAAGCATGTGTGTGGACCCCAATAGAACAGTTCAAGGGTAAGAGTAGGTTCGCACATTGAAAAAGTATTTGATCCCTAGCTGAATTTGTTGGTTTGTCAACTGATAAAGACATCAGTCTAATCTATAACTTTAATGGTAGGTGCATTCTAACAGAGACAGAATATCAAAAAGAAAATCCAGAAAATAACATTAAAAGGTGCACTGGTAAGATTGTGGCCAGAGTAGGTATTGCAACTATGCTGGTCATTGAAACTGTGCAGTACTGTCAAATTGGATCTTTTCATGAACATTTACTAAATAATGAACTAATATTTACTAGTATGACCAAAGTACAGATTTTTTGCAGCTAAAAATGTCTATTTCTGGAAATTCAAAATGTTGGACAATTCATGCATGAAAAGTGCAATTTCCCCAGTCATAATGAATACTTAGAATTTGAAGCTGATGGTTCAGTTTCAGTATTCCTGAAAAATGTAACGTGTGAATGGGCAGCATGAATTCTGGAAATAAACTACTTAATATTATATTCTTTAAAGGTGCACCATGTATTATTTTAATACATTTGTGTTTGGCAAAAGGGGTCAAATACTTAATTCCCCTCAATGAAATACAAAGTACTAGTTGGAAAAGCCCTTGCTCACAGGTCAGACGTTTCGTTAAGTTGATGACGTTTGTGCATACATCAGAAGGGTATTTTGCCCAATTTTCTTTGCAGATCATCTGTCTGTAAATAATTGAGATTTAGTGAATGTGGCTTGGCAAATGGGTGCTTGAGTTCCCTCCATACGATTACTGTAGGGTACATGTCTGGAGACCGTCTAGGCCACTTCATAACATTAATGTGCTTCCCATAGAGATAGAACATTAGACTAGAAGTGACCCCACCCCCTTTTTCATGACAATCCTGGCAGGTGTTGTCGACTCACATGACTAAGTAGAAATTTAGCCTGAAATTTAAAATCTGGCCCTTGATTAATGCGTCTCTTCATATTCACACAGTCTTAATCCAGTTTTGGACAGTGGTCGGAATGCTCTCCATTGATTTGCTTTGACTGAAGTAACTACACTACCTACACAAAATGGAGGCTGCACTTGCCGTTTTCCAGTGCTGTCGCAAATTGCCAGTGACCTCTAGTCTAATGTTATACCTCTATGGTGCTTCCACTTGAGCCACTCCTATGTTGCTTTGGCTGTATGTTGTGGATTATTGTCTTGTTGGGAGACCCATCGATGGCAAAGTTTCAGTCTACTGGTGGAGGGAAGGAACTTTGCACTCAGGATTGATACATGTTTCCCTTCATCTTATTGTTGACGCCATGTAGTTGTGCTGTGCCTTGGCCAGACAAACACCCTCAGACCACAATGTTTCCACCTCCATGCATAATGGTGAGGAGGGTGTTCTTGGGATCATAGGCAGTAAGGCTCTTCCTCCAAACAGTGAGATGTGTTCATGCCAAACAGTTTGATTTTGGCTTCATCTGCACCTCATAATCATATCCTATATCAGTCTGCTTGAGTAGGAACCTGTGCAGGGCCACCTGAGGTGTGCCAATGAACATCAAAGTTACCATTGCAGGGTTCCACCAGGACACTAGGTGTCTCTGTCTGTCTCTGTATCTCTGTCTGTCTGTGCTTCTGTCTCTGCCTTTCTGTTTGCATTACATGTGCTGCTGATTGTAGCTGATCATGATGACTGATCCGGAGCAGGTGGAGGCCAGCCCTTAAAGGGCACCTGGGCCTCCCTTTCACTCGCTCTGCCTCTCTGTCTGTCCGTCTGTCGGTCTGCCTGTGAGAGCTAGCCAGGGCCTGCGCTGTAATAGCAGGCTAGGTTGGCTGAGGCTACTCTGCTCTCTCTCCCTCTACCTGTATGGGCTCTGGGTTGGAACAGGGATTATAGAAAAAAAATATCTGTAAACAGTTACACTCTTGTCTGTCCCCTTTCTGTGTCATGGCACTTGAGGCAGGTTGTGACAAGAAATGTAATCATCTGTGCCAAGTGTTACCAATAGTTTTGCTTAGTGTCTGAGATACCAGTGGTGGAGGTTCCAGCTGCATTGAGATCATTGCCTAGCTCCGCCAGTGCAGTCCCAGGGTGCTCTCACCATTACATTGATTCCCCACAAAGTCAAATCTTGTGTGAATCCCAGGCAGGCAGATTGAAAAAGTTGATCCAAAAGTTAAGAAATACAAAATGACCAACAGTTGACCGCCTCTTGCTTGTGGTTTTGTAGCACCTTTCAGCATTGTTCAGGTCTAAAGTTCTGTCCCTGACATCCTTTGGTCTTATGTTGCCAAGTTTGGACTCTGATTGTTTGATTTGGTGCTGGTGACCATTTACAGGAGTCTTTAATTCAGATGACAAGTTGATTGGAGGTGCCTATCTGGTCTTCGGGACCAGAACTCTTAACAGTTGGCAGGGGATCAAATACTTTCCCTCAATGAAAGGACAAAATTAATATATTCTTTGAAGTTATTTTCTGCATTTTCTTCTTGATATTCTGTCTCTCAGTGTTAGAATACACAGTCACTTACCATTAAAATTAGACTATTCATGTCTTTATTAGTACGCAAACCAGCAAAATCAGCAAGGGATGAAATGCTTACTGTACCTGGTGACTCAGTCCAGCGCTGTCCCCCTATTTTGATGCACCCATTTATGTGCTATTAGAAAGAGGGAGCAATATGAGTGTATGTGTTTGAGACTCACCCTCATGGGGTGTGCCATGGTGACAGAAGCCAATGGTCATGGGATCCATGCATCAATTCTTCCTGCCATCCATCACAGAGGAGATGCAGATGACCAGCTGCATGGTCAGGGAGACCTCCACCGTGGTGGCCATGCCAAGCTGGAGCTACAGTATATAGACAGAGCGAGAGAGAGAGAGCGAGAGAGAGAGAGCGCAAGAGAGATTTATCTGACAACAATGTGACACTGAAACTAAGTAGTCTTAGGTTAAAAACATTAATGTTAACATAAAAGTTACATTGACTTTACTCACACCACGCAGTGAGGAACGATGGAGGCTGGCTGGCTCTTTCTCTTGGCTGGGCAGCAGGCTTATAGGGCCTGGGTGCTGAGCTTGATGGGCTGCCCGCAGGTGTCCTGCTAGTTCAACTCCGGGGGCCATCTGCCTTTGAGGGTGGCTAGCCTCTCAGCCAGGCCAAACGTAAGGGCGAAGAGCATGAAGTCGTACATGATAGCGCCCATAGTGCCACAGATCATGAAACCTACCTAACAGACCTGCACAAGGAGGGAAGAACAGATTATAGTTACATATAGTTACAACCATATTATAGTTACATTTAAGCTGCAGAGACATTAAAGCAGACAGAACAATCTTAAGATATACAGTGCATGGCACCGTCTGCAAAACACCAATACAACATGTAATGACTGATTAAATTGAATACTTCTTGACACACAAACAGTGCAGACCACATACATACAGGTATTTTTTCTAACCCAGTGGTTCATGAAGTTCCTCTTGAACACAATAGGGGCGAAGGATCTGACATGGTTCATTTCAGCTCCAGAGTAGAACATCTGAAAGAAGCAAATCGTTTTCAGAGCTGAATATTAGAATGAATGATGAATTTGAATGCAAACCTGCTCTCTCCCTTGATTTTTTTTTCACACTAAAAGAGACAGGAATGTCAAGCACAATGAGTTTTTCCCCCTGAAAGCAGAGCAGAGCAGATATTTCAGGGTTCTGCCTTCATCAGTGCACAGGTGAGAGCACACAGCACCAATGAAGGCAAAACCCTGAAACGTCTGCTCTACTCTGCTCCAGAGTTGTGGACTCGAGTCATGTGACTTGGACTCGAGTCCAACTCAAGTGATTAATATGATGACTTGACAAAATGTCAAATGACTTGTGATTTGACTTAGACTTGAACATCAATAGACTTGACTTGGACCTCTTGACATTGCACAAAGACTTGCCCCTTCCCATGATGCTTCCCGTTATCTATCTATCCAGTTCAACAAAATCGGAGCATTTTCTATGGTTGATTTCGTAGAGCAGACAGCGCAAGCTGCCAGCAGCAGCTACATTTCAACGCTCTGTCTTTGAATGCCCAGAGCACTTCAGCATGATGTAGTAGAGCAGTGGTTCTTAACCTTTTTTTCTGAACGCACCCACTTAGCTGTTCCCAAGACAAGCCGCGCACCCCCATCCCAAATGTCTACACGTGTATACGCACCAAAAAAATGATTTAAGTTAAGTGATTAATGTCTAAAGTAAGAATCATTGTAATTAATCAATACTTTAATGAATTTACATGGGGACGAAAACATGTTTAGGCCAAATTAAGACCAAATTTAATTATAATGTTTGGAAGCAGAATTTGTCACAACCTCAACACTCAATTCCGCGCACCCCCTGAAATCTCTGGCGCACCCCAGGTTAAGAATCACTGTAGTAGAGTATCATTTATTGATCCAGAGGGAAATGAAGGTGTCAAGTAGCATACATACATAAATACAGACACAAGGACATTACACATACTGTATATTCACAAATATTCACCATACATATATTCACAGGGTCAGATCTCCCCATCCACTTACACACACACACACGATCAAAACTAGAGAAGTGTCCAAAGTGTCTATGTGCACATTTTAGCAGTGTAAGAGTTAAGCTACATTCAGCACTGTTGCCAACATGTGCAGCACTTTGAGCCTTCTTTAAGTAGATAGACCAAAATAATTTTAAGGTCACAGATCTTTGAATCATTTTGTGGTTTCATTGGGGTTTTATTTCTGGTGAGTTAGAATGTCCATAACAAAGCCACAAAATCAGCAAAGATTGAAATAATTATTCTCACTGTGTGTGAGTGTGAGTGTGAGTGAGAGAGAGAGAGAGAGAGAGAGAGAGAGAGAGAGAGAGAGAGAGAGAGAGAGAGGAGAGAGATCTTTAGTCTTAATCAGACACCAATGTGACACTGAAGGTACACAATTTAAAGGCATTCTCTTAGTTTAAAAAAAAAGTTACAGTACATTGACTTTTTACTCACCCCACACATCCAGTGCAGCAAGGACCTGTGGAGGTTGTCAATCAGCGAGTCTGCCCAGGCAGACACCACCTGCCGCGACACTTCCCACTCGATCTTGGCATGGCGTGACGCAGGAAGATCACACCCATCAGGCAAGCTGGTTTCTGCTAACTTGGAAGAGGAACGGTCGCACATCCCGATGCAGTGTGGTACCTTGCGGGTCCCAGGACTTCCTGGTTTGCTTTGGAATTTTCACTTGAGCACATCCACTTGGAGGGAATTTCATCCTGGACAATGCCTTTGGACTTTGCACTCTTGCGAGCTTGAATTTCCTCGTAAGACATTTTGGTCGCAGAGCCACACTACATCTCCAACAGCAACATTTCTTCTAGTAGTGTGCCACTTGCTGTGAATGAACAGGTTCGGGCCTGTAAGTTGGCTCCAGGACTTCAGAACAGGCTGACTTGTGCTTGCATTTCTTGCAGTCTTTTGAGGGGGTAGATTTTAGATGTTGACTGTTTTGAAATCTCCACTGTCCTCTTCAAAGGCCCCTGCACACATTCCCCCCATTTCCCTTCCCAACACTCAGGAATCCGACAGTCACTCCCCATGTCCATGCAACTGCCCTGACCAACTGACCCAGACGGCCGAAGTGCCCTTCATCAAACAGCTCCTGGACTGCTACCACTGCTGGTGGAGCAACCCCAGACCTGGACCACACGCCGTTCCAGACAGCAACTGGGTGCCGTGGCCACAGCTGAGCTCAGGCGAGCACTGCAGTGAATGCCCTCCTCTACACTCCAGCAACACCACCTCCTGTCTGCACAGTAAGGTATTCCACTGACCGTGCTGGCCACCCACCCCAAGGAAGCCGAAGGAACCACGGACCAGACCGCCACTCTGAATCCCCATCCAGGCCATCAGGACCAGCCCCCCGGGGACTATGCCCACAGTACCCAGAATTCACCACTTATCTCAGGCATCAGCGGAGATCAACTTCTCCAAGAAGAAAAAAGAAATGTGCTTCGGCCAGAACCAGACAGTGAGAGAACCACTCACCAGAAGAGAGCTGTTAAGCCAAGCATCTACCTTACTCTATTCTACTCTACCTTACTGGTACTGTGCGGTACCTGAGGTGGAGCTGTAGGCACGGTGTCATCGTGAAGCTGGTTGAGGCCAAGGCCAAGCTGAACCCTCTTGACCACAAGTCAAGTTGAAGAGGTGCACAGCAGTCTTTGCAGCACGGATGAAGAACTACTTCCAAAAGCACTGCCGAATCGAGGTCAAGAAGTGGCATCACGTAGCTGATAGCCAGATCATCTTGTGTGCCATACAGCATGGAAGTTATGGATGCCAAACCCTTAAAGGAAACGGAGCTGGCAAAATCCAGAGCAGCATTGACTGAGATTGGTGATGCATTCCAAGTGCTGTGAACATAGCAGATATCAGGCCAGTCCTGAAGACCTAACTGAAACTTCCAAGTGGCAATGTGGTGTGTAATTCCTTCAGTAGCCAGCACAGTCAGTAAAAGGCATTACTGCACAAGCAAGATACAATGTCACTAGAAATGCCGAAGAAAACATTCACTGCAGTACTCACCCGAAGTCAGCTGAAGGCACAACACCAAACTGCAGTCCAGGACAACACACAGTCCAAGTTCAGAACTCCCCCACCCACAATAGCAGCAGTCCAAGAGCTAATGGACAAAAGGTGCTTCAGCAGTCTGAGACAGCTGATTGGGACAGTTGCATGGACATAAAGAGTGGCTAGGCTCCTGAATGTCAACAGGGGAGATGAAGCAAAGTGGGAGGCAGGACCTTTTTTCCTGTTTTTTTCTTCTTCTTCAAGCTTTATCCTCCAGGCCCCTATGTCAAGTGTTTACTCTCTTGATCTTTGTTGGATTGTGGTGTGAATGGAGTCTTTGCATCTTGGTCACTGACAGCAGAAGGTCGTCCACTGGTCAGTTGCCTCACTGGTCAGTGGTGGTCCGCTGGCAGACGGCTCACTGGTCGTTGGTTTCCAATGTTGCTTTGGTTTTCCACTGTCAAGTGTATACATACCGGTATCAGCACTGGGTTTTCCACACTTGAAAGACTATGCACAGATACAGGATTCCATTCACCTTGTCTTTTGGTGTGGATGTCCTGAATAGTCTTATTTTTTTATTATTATTATTTATTATAATGGTTTTATTTTTGTTTGAGTTTTTTTCTTTGGTTGGCCTCTGTGCATTTTCCCCAACTTGTGTAAAAAGGATGGCGACTTCTGGTGGAGGTTTAAGGCACTATTCCACTGGAAAGGATTTCCTTTTTGATTTGGTTGGTGAAAAACCTGGAGGGAAACATGCAGACAGAGAAAGAAAAGACAGAAATGTGCAAAAATGCTCATGTGCAAACACGCAGGAAATGTGCAACCATGTCTACAATAATTCAAAAATAAAAACTTTGCAATGTTAGACGACAAACCAGATTGAATAACCACAAGCCCTCGTGATTTACGAGATTGTAGGCCTACAGGTCCCATCGCAGTAGTTATCATCAATAGAGCAGAAAGCAAGTCAGAGCCATACAGAGATAGTCTATCTCCTAGCCTACCCATCGCGCTAAACATTGCGAAATGAATAAAACAAGCACTTACCGGCTGCCTCGTTTCAGAAATCACGTTTGTAGTACAATAAGTCGTCTTTGGCTTGGTGCACAGGCAAGCACAGCAAAGTCTGCCTAGCTTCCAGTAGTCTCCCAAACGGCCAAACTAGTCTAGAAAGCCTAATTATAAACCTGCACTCCAGTTTTGCCGCGCAAACCAAATCAGCTGACAAGACACAGCTGACGGTGATCAACCGACTCATGCCTATTAGGTCTAATTCGCTTCTACTAATCAGTTCGCGGTTCTCACCAAATCACCACCCATTCTATTGCCTATGTTTTCTCTGTCACTGATTTTCCCAGTGAGACTAAAACCAACTACGTAGGCTAGCCTACAAACTGGTTGCCTAATAGGGCAAATATAGAGTACAGTTAAATGTATTTTCAAATAGCCTACAATACAAAATACCCAGCACTAAAATGTTACAAATGTAAGAAACAAAATACATAACTAACAGTATCAAACATCGAAACATAGGCCTATTTTCAACGTATAAAATAGGCCTACATAACAAAATAGGCCTACAACAAAAACCATTACAAAAACTATCAATTTTTTAGGTCCGGTACTCTTCACCATGTACATAAATAGCATACTTTCTCTCCTTTCCAACTGCTCTATTCATCTATATGCAGATGATACAATTTTGTATTGTGTTGCAGATTCTGTACAGCTAGCCTTGGAGAAATTGCAGCAGTCTTTTAATATCCTACAAAATGCCTTCATTAGTCTTAAGCTTCTACTTAATGTAAGCAAGACTAAATGTATGGTCTTTACTCGATCTAAGCATGGCATGAAAAATGATTTTAATATATCTACTTTAGATGGGTCTGTTATTGAGAGAGTATCACATTATAAGTACCTGGGAATCTGGCTAGATGACAAGTTCACATTCAAGAAACATACTGACTGTCTTGTCACTACGCTCAGACAAAAGCTATCTTTCCTGCACAGAAATAAATATCACTTTCCTGTTTTCTGCAGAAAAAAGTTAATTGAAGCTACTTTTCTGTCTTCCCTTGACTATGGTGATATTATTTACAGACATGCACCACTCTCTAATCTGAAGGCACTTGACACTGTCTATCATTCAGCTCTTCGTTTTATTACTGGGGATCCATATAGTACACATCATTGCCTGTTATATGATAAAGTTGGGTGGGCTCCACTTTCTCACAGAAGGGACATGCATTATTTTATTTTTATTTATAAGGCCCTCACTGGCAAACTCCCATTTTATATTTCATCTCTTTTAGTTTGGCACTCCAACCCATACCAAACCCGCAGCAGCAATTTTTTACTGGAGGTCCCTTATGCCCGCACTGAACTGGGTAAAACAGCTTTTAGTGTCTGTGGACCTTCAGTTTGGAATAACTTACAACAAAGGATGGGTCTTCAAGCCTTTGTGCCATTAGAACATTTTAAAGTTACACTGGGAAGTTTTTTATCACATACTTGCACTTGTTTTAACTCATAAGTTTTAATTCATAGTTTGTCTTAATTCTTACCTCTTATATGATTTATGGTGTATTGTGTATGTTCGTTGTTTATATATGATTTTATATGTGCAATTGTTTGTTTTACTCGACATCATTGTAAATGAGGGCTGGGCCCTCAATGATTCTTCGAGTTTAAATAAATGAAATGGAAATGGAAATGGAATTTGATATCGATGTGCCTACCAAGGATGTTAGTAAACAGTGATGACTACAAGATTTTAGTCACAGTTAATGTTTTTCTTAATTTAAATATGAGATTATTTCTTTATAACCTATAAGCAAATTATCATTCAATCATAGTGTGATTTGGGAATGATGTCAAGACATCACTAGAGGACTTTGAACAAACAAGTAGCCCTCAGTAGCCCTCGAGTAGCCCTAGTAGACCTCAAGTAGCCCTCAGACACAGAGAGGTTGGGGACCCCTGGATTAGATGATCCCTTTCATCATTAATATTCCGACCAGCTTTGCATTCAAATGTTGCCGATGTGGCCGGTTTATAAGGCCTGCAACAAGGCTGACTTTGCATGAAAATGAGCATAGGCTCCACAGAAGTCCAAAATATAATGTACCCCAAAACTCCAGCAGCTGTTCAGCAGGGGAGCCATATTTATTTATTTATTTATTTATTTATTTATTGATTTATTGTACGCCATTCTATTTATTGAGTGAATAGTTTTGAAAACTTAATTTAACTTTTTGAACTTTTCTTTCTTTTTTTAAATTCTTTTACAGGGTGCACTGTAGGATGGTGGCCAGAGTAGGTAGTGCAACGATGCTGCTCATTGAAACTTGTCCATGCATCTTGCAAAGCTTCACTAACGCACCATTTGTGACCTTAGAGAGCCATCTTGTGGACAATGTGTGGTGCAGCATTAGTAATGATATCGGTTGCACCTATGGTGCTTAGGAGTATGGCCAACCTCAAGTGTGCACAACGCCCGTCTTGAATGAGCAACATTATGGACATAATTTCATCAATCTTGGTTACTTACATCGATAGCCTTCATAGCTTATTCTAGGCTACATTTCCACACGTAGGATATACCTAAAGGAACAATAGTCCAAAGCAGTGGTGTAATGCGTCAGGCATAGTTATTGTAAGATGCGTTATGTCTTGCATTATTATTTTGCCACCATTTGCTTATTAGAAATTCAGCAGGTTAAACATTTATCTCTGTGAACAGACACGAAGAATAGCCTACAACAAAGTTGAGTGGGCCTCTATTATTTCACTCTCAAGTTGGAAGCGCTGGAGCGCGAGTTTGGAGCACTGACGCGCACGCTTTTGCCCAGCGCTTAGAAAAATACCACTGCTTATGTATGCTATGCACGCTTAACAGACGTTTCACTTAACCCTAACCCTAAACCTAACCCTATACCCTAACCTTAACCCTAACCTTAACCCTAACCTTGACCCTAAACCTAACCCTAAATTGCTTGTTTGAAATGTTTGATTACCATGTGACGGTAGGCTACCGAAAGGGCATCAAACTAGTGGGTCGCTAGGCAACAGTCGGGCAATTCAAGTGAATAGGCAGCGTGAAAATTAATCTATTATTTTCGTGAAGACTTTACGAAAGGCGGGCAATAACGTGAATGCACCACGAAAATTAATCTATTTTTTTCGTGAATACTTCACGAAATGAGTGAGATACGGTTGGTTCACTATGGTGTAATTGGGGCATTAGTGGCATCATTGGGTGCTTCCAGTTAAGGGCTCTGCATACTTCACGTGCGCACTTTGGCGCGTTTGGCGCGAGAACCATCAATGACGTCATCACTTGCGCCAGACTATTCATACTTCAAACAGGCTTTCGCTCGCATTTTCGGAAGTGCCCTCTGCTGTTCATGAGAGAAACTGCAGTATCTTTCGTAACTCGCAGCGTGGGTTCCACGGATGTATAAAATAGAAAGCCAAACACGGCTGCTGTAGGGCTACTGAACGTCTGACTTGTGACTTACCACATTGAAACATAGATTTTTGTTGTAGCCTACATTGCCAGATCATTCCAAGACCATGTGAGAGCATTGTTCTGGCGGCAGAATATAAATATATAAATAGATCGCCGAACACAATGTGCTTCTGAACAAAGTAAACAATTGTTTCACTGAACAACATTTAAGGGAGAAGATAAAATAACTCTCTAGGACATTTTATTATCCTCAAAATGATGCAGAATCCATTCTGTAGTAGCCTACAGTAGCCTAGCTGTAGCCTCTCTTCGCAACTCCTGCTTTGTCTGCCTACATGGTCGCTGGTGGCGCACGCCAAGTTACAAAAAATGTGGGGTGCACGAACTCGCGCCACGGCAGCTCGCGCCACGGCGTGTGACGTCATTTTGGGTCACGTGACGGCGCGCGCCATCGTCGCGAGTGAAGTATGAAGGAGGGTAGCGCCAGTCACGCCAAGTATGAATCCCCCTTTAGACTACATCTACAAGCCAGAGATAAACTGGGAAAACGGTGAAGGTTGATGGCTATGTCTTAATCTATTACTTAAGGCTCTCTGTACTGTCGTAGCAATGTTGTTATGATGTAGGCCTAGTTGAGAATTTTCAGCAAATAGTCAGTAGGCCCGCCGGCGACCCCATCTGCACTAGGAGCCTACTAGAAAGTCAGGGTGAATGGAGTTTTGTCCAGTTAGCTTTGCTCCTCCACAGGCTCGCCACAAGAGTGCGCTCTCTCACCCCTCCTGTTCCCCTTGTCTACAAATGTGTCGTGAGCTACAGAAGAAGAAATACCAGAATAATAGGTCCAGTAGTCTCTATGGATAGATATGACATCTCTGTCTCCTAAAGGACAAGCCCCCTATTAGGGCAGAAATTGAACAGTATTGGGCAACTCTTTGCTCTCTTTGTGTGTGTGTGTGTGTGTGTGTGTGTGTGTGCGTGTGTGTGGTCTATGTGTGTGTGTGTGTGTGTGTGTGTTTATGGGTGTGTGCGTGTGTTTCTGCACTCTTAAAAAAGATTGGTTAAAATAAACAAAAAATTAGTAGTTTTTAACCGATCTGTTCGATTAATATGTGTCCGAGAGAAATATTAGTCAAAATAACCGATTAGACTTTAGTTAAAATTTCAACCAATCTAGATCGGTTAAAAAACTAACCAATTCCATATCGGTTGTTTTGACCAATATATTGGTTATGTTTAACCAATCTTTATAAGTCAAAAATGTACCAATCCCCCAATGGTTGTTTTGACCAATTTGTTCGATTAATATGTGTCCGACACAGATATTGGTTAAAATTTTAACCGATTTGCTTGGTTAGATGGACACTGCAATTACTACACTTCAAATTAACAGTTTCAAAGCTATATCAATCATAACCAATTACCAAGATTTGAGTTTGTTTTCACAAAGTTTATTAACAATTTAATTTCAAAAGGCTTTAAAGCACTGATCTGAAAGGATGGGGATACAGTAACTTACAGCAATCTGTTCCTTCCCAACACTGATGATGGTAAAGTTGTGTGGACACAACAAAAAGACAGGCTGGTATTAAGGGACATTTAAAAAAAAAGAAAAATCAAAAGCAGAGGTAACATTTTATGCTTGGTGAGCCGTTTTCAACGAAAATTCAAATTACAAATGCATGCATATCCTGTGACTATTACTTACTTACAAAACGTTAAGGTTGTGCTCAAATTACAAATGCATGCATATCCTGTGACTATTACTTACTTACAAAACGTTAAGGTTGTGCTTGACAACCGGAGAAAACCTCAGAGTCAACATGATCTTACTTTAAGTTATATTCAAAGAACAGTACATTTTTGCAAAACAACGAGGCAAGTATCACTTAGAATGGCATACAATGCTGTTTCTCCAGTACCAGGTAAATTACCTGAAATTGCATAGGATGTAGTCTGCATGTCAGTGGAATCAGAAGTAATTAAAATGCACATGGTGTGGAGTGGTGGTGACTGCGTAGATGTTTAAAAAAATGTCCAGTGACTACAGAGCAACTTGAAGTGAGAAATGTTCCAGTACCTTGGCCCACGTGTTGGTTGAGATGGTTATATCGTACACATATTCAAAAGAGGCAAAAACAGAGTTAAACTGTGGTGGATATGCCAAGTTACACACCCAGTAGAGCATGAAAAGCTTGTCACTGCGCAAGTCAGGCAATCAGCAACAGGAATGGTTACGTTGTCATCCATGGCAGTGATGACAATGCCGTGTCAAACTCTCGCCTCCTAGTAGTGGGGTCCTTGAAACCTTCTCAGTGTCAGTGCCGAGGGATGCAAAGTTGGTTCCAGTCTGAAATAATTTTTAAGATTTGAGAGAGAGAGAGAAAGAGAGAGAGAGAGAGAGATACATCAATGGTGCTTAGCCCCATAATGCACGCCATACCATCTGAAACATGCTGTAATAGTCATTGAAAGGTTAATTGCCAGTACTACTCTACTATGACATAACATAGGGCCTTTAGTAATGCACTGCGACTCAGTAATTGCCATTCTGGTAACCACAAAATTTATAACGCCCTGTTTTAACAGGTTATATAGAAAGCTTTACTCTACTGAGTGAACGGTATAAATCATGCAGTATCTGGAAGCTTAATTAACACCAAGTATAGCCAAAATCAACAATGCACACAACTATATCGTGACTTGTTCTTTCTAAATAAAGGTTAAAAAAATGTCTGGCAGACGTACCAAACTTGGCATCTCCAGAAAGCGTGGAAATTTCTCAAAGATGTCACGCATGGAGGGGGAGTCCTCAGCGATCCTGAAAAATACAACAAATTGAGAAAATGTAACCCAAATACTCCAATCAATGAAACGGTGGGCTCAGTGTCATAGGCCTAACAGCAGAAGGCACCAAGGGTGCGTTTGTAAACTGCCGCTCTGAGCACACAACAATTGGTAATGTCATGTATGAGCAGTGGTGGACAAAGTAAAAGTAAAAGTTTTTTTTTTTAACAGTTTCTTTCCAACACAGGTAACTTATCTGAGTAAAAAGTAGACCAATGTACTTGTCTTACAATGAGCTGATTCTGCACAGGTTGGATTGAGTTTGTGGTGGGTTCTTGTTAGGTTTTTATTGTTTTTCAGTAATAACACAGTCTATCTCAATAGGTAGGTATACTGGAGCAAACGGTGTAACAGCAATGTAATATCATGTGCTACTGTTGTAATTACACCACAAAAGTACTTTTACTTTGTCCACCACTGTGTACGAGTGTGTTATTCAGACTGTTAGATAGTAGACATTTGAAACACACATTTGGTGCAGATTTATTAAAATTTGCTTACCGGTACATTTAGAAACTGTTTTTTTTCCCCAGTATTTTTAGACATGGTGCTACAAAGGGGATCAATGTACTGTAACCAGGCAGCTGCCATCCTTAACCCTGTAGTGCAGCGTTATGGCTCTATGTAATGTCATAGCAATGTTGTTTTATGTGTTTAAGCATTTTCAGCAAGTGAATAGGGTCGCTGGCGACCTATCCTCTCAAAATAACACAAAAGATGAACAGGATGCATCTCTGATTAACAGTGTGTCGTTCAAACTGTTAAGACATTTGAAACACACATACATGTGGTGTACATTTGTGAATGGTTGCTAACCTTTAGAAATTCTGTCAATGTTCAGAAGCATTTGCAGACATGGTCCAGGGGGCTCAAGTACGACCAGAGAGCAACCATCCAGCAATAAGGATATCTTCTCACCTGCACACAACATTAACACACAACACACAACATTAATTTGCATCTCATATTGACAGCATGAAATACATAGCATGTTTGGCACTTTGACTGTTATAAAATACATGGATTGGTTTTGTGTGAATTCATGAACTTAAACTCACCTCTTGCAACAGTGTTTATTTTCTCTGAGGTACACCACACCAGAGGAATCACTCAGTGTAATCAGACAGCTTCCATGTAGGATCCTTCAGTAATATTCTCAGTCATCTGCAAAGCATGACAGCACAAAACATGAACATGATTATGCATTTATAGGCCTTATTATTACAAGAAAATAATGAAAAATGATAACACCGTCACCACCACGACACAATATGATGATGAATAGGCCTAGAGTATGAAACATCTAAAAGATACATGTCTGTATACATGTAAAATGTTTTTTTGTTTGTTTGTTTTATATCATTGATCATTTTCCCAGACGGATTGACAACAGATGGCTCAAAGAATTCAGTGTGCTAAACTGGAGGGCAAAAAGAGCAGATTATCTATCTTTCTGGATATTTTACTCATCACTTGAAATTAAATCTAAATCTAATCTAAGATGTCACGCATAGAGGAGTCCTCCTCAACGATCCTGGAAAATACAACAAATTGACAAAATGTAACCCAAATACTCCAATCAATGAAACGGTGGGCTCAGTGTCATTGGCCTAACAGCAGAAGGCACTAAGGGTGCGTTTGTAAACTGTCGCTCCGAGCACATAACATATTGGTCATGTCATGTATGAGTGTGTTATTCAGACTGTTAGATAGTAGACATTTGAAACACACATTTGGTGCAGAGTTATTAAAAAAATGCTTACATTTACAAACTGATTTTTCTCAGCATTTTTAGACATGGTGCTACAAAGGGGATCAATGTACTGTAACCAGGCAGCTGCCATTATTCCTTAACTATCCTCTCAAAATAACACACGGCATGAACAGGACGCATCTCTGATTAACAGTGTGTGCTTCAAACTGTTAAGACATTTGAAACACACATACATGTGGTGTAAATTTACGAATGGTTGCTAACCTTTAGAAATTCTGTCAATGTTCAGAAGCATTTGCAGATATGGTCCACTACGACCAGAGCTACCATCCAGCAATAAGGATATCTTGGCCATCTTCTCAGCTGCAATAATAACACACAACATTAGTATGCATCTCATATTGACAGCATGAAATACAGAGCAAGTTAGAACTTTGACTTTTTAAAAATACATGGATAGGTTTTGTGTGACTTTATAAACTTAAACTCACCTCTTGCAACAGTGTTTATTTCTCTGAGGTACACCACACCAGAGGAATCACTCCGTGTAATCAGCCAGCCTTATGTAGGATCCTTCAGCAATATTCTGTCATCTGCAAAGCAAGACAGCACAAATCATGAACATGATTATGTATCAATATGCCTAATTATTACACAAAAATAAAGTTTGAAAAATGATAACACCACCATGACACAATAGGCTGAATAGGCCTACAATATGAAACATCTATAAGATGCATTTCTTAAATTGTTTTCATTGATCATTTTCCCACACTGATTGACACCAGATGGCTCAAAGAATTCAGTGTGCTAAGCTAGAGGGCAAAAAGAACAGATTATATATCTTTCTGGATATTTTACTCATCACTTGAAATGAAATCTGATGCATAGCCCACTTGTTAAGACCTCTAAAATCACTAGGCCTACTAGTAGATCCAAAAAGGATGGGCAAAGAAATCTAAATATTTATTGCAGTAACCATACAAATTAAGCATCTTTGATTAAGCAAAAAAAAAAGCACCCTACACATCTGGGTGTTTCTGGGCTCATTATTTCAGGAGAAATCTGTCAAATAGGTAATGCCTATTTATTGAAAAGAACACGATCTGATGGCTGACAGTGGTTTCTCCACAGAGAGAACAGCCCACAGAGTTGGCAGTAACAGAATGGGACAAAACAGCACACTGTGTGCACAATAACAAGTTCAGAATCAGTTTACTTACTCACTTCCTTTACACAACGAACAGGGAAAGGCACATGTGTTAAAACATACTTCAGAGCAAGTGTATAGTCAAAATGAGTTCGTTTCTAACAATAAAAATCAGGCATAAGTTGTGGCTACTTCAAGCTTCTGAGTCAGCTAAAAGATAAGCTGATGTTGCTAACGAACTTCTAGCTAGCTCTTCTCTCTGGTATTTGTGTTTTACTTTGGCTCAAGTACATTAACTGGATATCTTCAGAGCATAATTATACTCAAAGGGAGTTCGTTTCTAACAAAAAAAAAGACTTTAGCTAGCTAATGTTGCTAGCGGACAAGAGATTCATTATTCAGTTTGGCTAGCTCTAATGTTGCTAGCGGACATTTAGCTAGCTCTTAACTTTGGCGCCAACAGTCTTACAACAGGCTTTCCCCCAGCGCTTTCTTATCAAGGCGGCCGCCTTGACTAAACCCCACCCCCGCCTTGGCTACGTTCCCTGAAAAAATAAAATAAATAAAAAAAAAATGCGTCCGAGGGCAAAAAAAAAAAAAAAAACTTGTAAAAAAAAAAAAAAGTTGTAATGCATGTTCAAGCGCAGGCACTAGGACAACATCGGTTGGACTAAATTGTGACACCTAGTGGTCGGATTTATTACTACGCCATGTGTGTCCATCCTCGAGGCCATATTTTGAAACAATTTTAATTTGGGTCAGAAATATTCTAAAATCTCTCTGTTTGGGTTGCAGTTACGTCAGAATGCCCCTTCACTGGAGCGCGCGAATTTGAAATGGTGGACAACCCTGGCTTGGAGCCATTGAAACCCATTCAAAAGTACATTTGTTCGATGTTCGACAGAATATTTTTAATTAGACCTTAAGACACACCATGGGTCTTGTTTAAAAGCTGAGAACCTCAGCTTTCCATACCTGAAAACGGTATTTTCCTAGCATCTACCAATCCGAAGGTAGCCTACTTTAAGTGCAGAATTACTTTTCTAAAGATAGCGTTTTGTTTCCTTGGAAACGGACGCGGTTTATGTGTTACGCATACGCTATTTGACTCGGGTTTGCATTATTAATAGCTATGGATGAATTTCTAATCTTGACATTCTAATGGACAATCTGTGCGAGTTTCAAAATGCGTTTTTATGTAACATGGGAGTAAAATGTGTTAACAGTACGCCCGTCTGGGATTTGTTAGCTAGTTCGCTAGTTAGCTAGCAAGTAAGTAATAGCAGAAATAAACTCTCTCTGGTAATAGATATTAGAATCGATCTGTCTCAATGGCCCAAGCATAAACAAAGAAACACCAGGATTTGGATGTAATGCTATAATATCAGCAATTTGTCAAAGCAAAACATTCTGAGAACATTCACAGAACCAGTTCATTATATCCACAGCCTTGAGTGTCGGCAAATCTTTCCACTTTTGACATGATGTAGTGTAGAGACCTAGCACTTGCTAGCTAACTAGCGGGCCAGCTAGTTTAACAAATCCCAGACGGGATGTAAACACATTTACTCCCATATCACATAAAAACACATTATGAAATTCGCATAGATTGTCCATTAACATGTCAAGATTAGAAATTCATCCATAATAGTGCAAAACCGAGTCAAATAGCGCATGCGTAACACATAAACCGCGTCCGTTTCCAAGGAAACAAAACGCTATCTTTAGAAAAGTAATTCCGCACTTAAAGTGGGCTACCTTCGGATTGGTAGATGCTAGGAAAATACCGCTTTCAGTTATGGAAAGCTGAGGTTCTCAGCTTTTAAACAAGTCCAATGGTGTGTCTTTAAGTATAATTAAAAATATTCTGTGTCAGATCGAAAAAATGAAGTTTTGAATGGGTTTCAATGGCTCCAAGCCCAGGTTGTCCACCAGCAGCGGTAGATCACCACCAGGGGGCAGCACTATGACGTCAGCAGCAACCCAAGAATTAGCATAAATGGGCCACCAGTAGGGCAGTTTAATCAAATTTTGCATTAAGAACGTCTCTGGTTTAATTACAACAGGGCACTGGAACTCTTTTTTGAAAAACCGAGAAGGACGGCCTGCAAGGACAAGACTTGCAAAATGTGCCATAGGTAGTCATAGGTAGCCAGTCAATTTTGCACTCCATTTGGTTTCTCTTTTTCGTCAATGTAAACAACCTGCACTGCACTTTTTGTTACATTTTTCTTTTCAGCTTCTGTAAATAGTTTTGATATGGCAGGTCAATAAATACATATTTTCCAGTTCTACACAGCTTTGTTATTATTCAACCCCCCCCCCCCAAACCCCCGAAACAGTATTCGTGCCGTGCGTGACATCAAACCCCGCCAACGTGACATCGCGAGTGGCGCCCCCCCCCGCCACGCCGCCCCCCAGGGACAGACTCGAAGCCTCACCACCTTGACTAACCAATTTTCTGGGGGAAACACTGTACAACACTAACTTGGCATGTTGTAACTTCAGAACAAAATTATATCCAAAATGTGTTCGTTTCTAACAAGAAATCAATATTCAGTTATGACTACGTCGGGCTATTTCAAACATCCCTCAACAAAGGCAACATGATTTAACCGTTAGACTATAGCTAATTGTTGCTAGCGAACCACCTCATCATGCAGCGCTAGCTCTTTCAGGTGAAGAGGCCGGCGCAAACAATCTCTGGCCGGCGGGGAAGCACTCCCTTCGGCCCTCCTCCAGAAACCACTGATAGCTATGTTGCTAGCGGACATTTAGCTAGGTCTTGACTCTGACATGGGTGTTTTGGCACCACTGGACAAGTTTTATAGCTCTTTCGGAGCAAATCTATATTGTACATTTCGTAGAGTTTGTTTCTAACAAAACACAAACTTTCCAACAAAGTTGTGAAAACAACCTAGGGCTAAGTTAGCATACCGGTAGTTATAATAGTGGCCTGTTAGCGGAGGTATGGTCTGAAGACAAATTCATTGCAAATTACCATCCTGAACAAGAAACCGTTTCGTTATTAACTGTATATTTGGCATTGTCTTGAAATTATTAACGAAACATTGAAAATAAACGAACTTACCTCACAAAGTGTTTGAATTCCACCAATATCTCAAACGGCTTTCCTGCAGCACCAAGATGGCGGCTTTGTCAGAAAATTGAGAAGCAGAGTTACGTACTTGACGTTGAGCGTCAGACCTGCGTCAGTTACCAATCTCTTAGTTAACATTTGCTTAACCAATGATATTAGTCATTTTTCAACCAATCTGTTATTAAAGTTAACCAATATCTTTGTTAAATCAACCAATTTGTTCTTAACCAATGATATTAGTTGTTAGATAACCAATTTGTTTGTTTAATAGTTACCAATGTCACAGTTAATTTGACCAATATTGCCTCAACCAACGAGATTAGTCACTTTTTTAACCAATCTCTTTTAAGGGTGTGTGTGTGTGCGTGCGTGTGTGTGTGTGCGTGTGCGTGTGTGTGTGACCTGGGGGGTGGGGGGTGGGTGGGTATCCTTGATGGGTATATCCTTGTTCCTTGTGCGTAAAGTGATCCGGGTGGGAGTGTGTAGTGAGTTATCAGGTGAGCTGTGTGTGTGTGTGTGTGTGTGTGTGTGTGTGTGTGTGTGTGTGTGTGTGTGTGTGTGTGTTTGTGTGTGTGTGTGTGTGTGTGTGTGTGTGTGTGTGTGTGTGTGTGTGTGTGTGTGTGTGTGTGTGTGTGTGTGTGTGTGTGTGTGTAATGAGTTATCTGGTGAGCTGGGAGCCACAGCTGACAGAGAGGAGGATCAGTGTTACTGTCATCATCACTGTCCTGGTTTTTCAGGTTTTATTGACAAAAGGTTAGATGGCTGTGGGTATAGCATTTGAGCCCAGTTGGTTAAAGACACCGTATTGTGCCCCCAGGTATGTCTTGTTGGACAGGACGGACAGGTTTCAAAATGAGGGCTGCAGGGAGCTGACGACGCGCACCAAAGCATGATATGATTATATAGTACATGCTACATAGTTCATGTCTGAAGAAGGGTTCTACCCGACACGTCACGGAAAAAATAACAAAATGATTGGGAGCATGAAATCCTGGTTGTACAGACTTTTCTCTGTTTTTTATCTGGCTATTTATTGGTCCTGCTCCCAGGTCAGACGCTTGGATGTGCAAACTTTTACCTTCAACTTGTTACATAGTACATGATCATCACCCAACCAAACACACGTATTCTGTATATGCGAACAAGTTTGGAACAACATTATGACCAGATGAATTATCTGGTCACAATGTTAACTTTCCTTTACATGCACGAGTTTTAACCCTAAAGCGACCAGGCACATATTTTTGCACACCATTTCTGCAATTTTCATTAGGAAAACTTGTCCTTTTAGGAGTTTGTCAATACATATGTTGTGCATGTTGTGAATGAATTTTGTGAGGATTGGCCCATCTGATCAACACATCTGTGGGGTCATTTATGACCCTGAGAGGATCCATAAGATAGCCTACTCAAGATTATTTTATTTTTTATTTTACCTTTATTTAACCAGGGAAATAAAATCACATTGAGAATAAAATTCTCTTTTACAAGTGAGACCTGGCCAAGGTGGCAACACACATCAAAATTACATTTGCAGACAGGACACAGACAAAACAGAACAAATCAATATGGATGAAGAGATAAAATTACACAATAAAAACCATAAAATAATAAACATAAAACAAGATTAAAAGGAGATTACAAGATTAAAAGCAAGTGCAGACAGATTTAAAAGTGTCATTAAGATAGGCTTTAAACTCAGCTATAGACATAAAAACAGCAAGCTTAAGAGATTTCTGAAGCTCATTCCAGTGAGTTGGGGCACAATGAATAAAAGCTGTTTAACCAAATTCTGTTTTTATTATGGGGACATTTAAAACAATGTAGCTACTTGAGCGTATATCCTTGATTGCTAAAAGATAAAAGGCTCTGTATATACAAGGGGAACTGGCCAACTGCCTTGTATACAAATAAAAGCCAGTGTTTATGCCGTCTAATATCTAGTGATGGCCAGCCTACTAGGTCATACAGCATACAATGGTGTGTAGAATGCTTTCTTCTAGTTATGAATCTTAATGCAGAGTGATAAGTAGAATCAAGCGATTGGTGGTATTTCTGTAAAAAATGTCCCCATAATCTAAAACAGGCAAATATGTAGCTTCTACCAACTTCCTTCTTGCAGACTGTGAGAAACAAGCACTATTTCTGCAATAAAACCCCAACTTTAATTTTAGCTTTGACACCAATTGCTTAACATGAAGCTTAAAAGACAAGTCCTCCTCTAACACAAAGCCTAAGTACTTATAAGAGGAAACCAGATCGATGGAGCTGCCCTGCAAGGTGAGAAGAGGTGGAATAGGGATATTCCTTCGGCTCCTTGCAAAGGTCATATATTTGTTTTTCTTGTCATTTAATACTAATTTTAAGGATAAAAGGCTGCATAATATTACAATTTCCATTTCTGTTTTATTTTTCAAACTCTAGTTTATATATTTTGTGTCTTGGGGCAGGCTATGGTCAGCAGACCTAAAATATTTATAATATAAACATTTATAATATTAAAATATAATTTATTTTATAAATAAATATTACACCCCTGCAATAGCCAATTAAACACAGAGTGAGGGCATCCAAGTCGCATTTCCTCTATTATTGCTCCATATATTGTTGATATCTTGGCACAGGTCCTAGACACATGATAAGAATGTGTAGAAATCAATGCCGTTTTTAAATATGTCCTTATTATATGGTTGTACAAAGGTTCAAGCATCAGTTGAATCATCTCTTTGGTCTAATAGCCTACATACGAAAGACTCCTTTTCATAGCTGCAATGTCCAGAAAAAGTTTCAGAGATATTTGGAGTATGCATAAGCTATATGTTTGAGACATGGTTCAGAATCCCACAATAGACATGTTCCTTTGTATGACACTCAATTCTACGACCAACATGAAACAAGACACACAAGCTCTAACAAAGGAGTAAGGCCACGCCCTTCTGTGATGTCATGCCCTTCTGCGCTCTCACCTGGTGCGTAAACGGGAAACGGACAAAAGTTCTTAAAGGGATACTGTACCATTTCTGGGAACAAGCTCATTCTACACCTTCCTTTGAGTGAAATGATTGAGTTTCCATTCTCCAGCACTTCTATTCATTCTCTAGTCTGACAGCACTAATGTTACCTCCAAGCTAGCATATATCATTGGATAATATGGGTCCGGCTTGCAGCTAACTGGACCCATAGATTGAATGATAATGATATATATATATATATATATATATATATATATATACATATACTATATATATATATATATATATATATATATATATATACATATACTATATATATACTATACATACATAATGATATACAGTATACCGGTATATAGGCCTATTATACATAATATCATACATACAAAACTACCTTTTACTCTCTGCAGTCAGCAGTCACTAAAACAAAATAGCATGTCACAACATTCTACCCCATCGAAAATGAGATGGCACATCTCAAGGGGCTATCCTTGTAATGATAAAAAATAATGATAATTTTTAATAGTAGCCACCAGGGCTCTAAATTAACACTAGCCAACCGGCTAAATGCTGGTTAAATTTCAGTTCGGCTGGTAGAAAAGACACTTACGAGCCATTTTGGCCCATTAGACAGTGTGTGTTTGGCTAGTAAGATTAACAGATACTAGCCATTTTGACTGGTGATGAAAAAGGGTCATTTAGAGCCCTGGTAGCCACATAGTAGTGAAACGAGTCCCCTGTACTGCACTCTATGTGTCCATCTCATTGTCTAATCTCCCTTCCTCACCTTCTGCCTGGCTTCGTGATGTGAGGCAAGACATCATTGACGATAGAAGTTTAATTCAATTCAATCTCGCAAAAAAGCACAATTCAAAGGTCATTATTACATTTGAAATCAGGATGTTGAATGTGGAAAAGTGCCCCAAAAGTGCCTGAGCGGACAACGGGGGAAACTTCATTGATTTAAGCCTGGGGGCAGCCGTGGTGTATGTGGACTGTAGAGCGTTGCAGGTTCAATCCCCCCTCCCTTACCAATCCCTTCTTCCCACCATTGCTTATGTGCCCTTGAGCAAGGCACCTAACCCCACATTGCTCCAGGGTCTGTAACCAATACCCTGTAAAACACTTGTAAGTTTCTGGCTATGCTGTGCTGGGAAACTTTTGCTTCCTGGAGTCGTAGTTTAAACATTTACAGTTACGATGTGTAGCCTGGCTTTTAGCCAACAACTCAAATATAGCACACAGTCAATATCATTACTCAGACACACCCGCACACACAGATTACTAATTGGCTAGCTGTTGACATTGCCAGTGGATCTGGATTTACTTTTTACACTTGGTGAATAGACCTTTACCCCCTCACACCCACGGGCCCATGTGTCGTTTCCAACGTACGGAATATCAGACCTGTGCTGACACAATATTCTACACAACGACTGGTCCAGGCCACGCAGCAGGACTAAGCCCATCTCTTGCAGCCTTCAAGAAACAACTAAAGACCTTCCTCTTTCGAGAGGAGCTACTGTAAAAGTATAATAACTTTTCCCTCCACTTTATTCCTAACCAACGACGGAAAGGAGTGGGCATTTGAAACAGAAGCAGTGTTAACTTAACTTAAGACACAGGAAAGGCAAATGGCATATTACAGATGAGGAGATGCAAATGAATGAATGACAATTTAATTATCAACTGCAAGGTAACATTACATTTAACTCAGGGCTACTGTAGGTTACATAGGATACAGTGAAATCAAATACAGTTTACCCATGATAGATAGACAGAGAGAGAGAAAGAGAGAGGGAGAGAGGGAGAGAAAGACAGAGGTTGGAGCCCCTTTAGAGATGGAAAGAGACTCCCAGAGGAATTTCTGAGGTGAGCTTATATACGGCAACCCCCCACCCCAAAAGTGTCCTTTGTCTTGCTAGGGCCAGTGGCACTTCGGGGGTGCCACATCTTCAGTGGGGGGAGAGTTAGCACAAACAGGCCCAAACTCTCCTTGAGATAGCATCAACAGTGTAATCTGAGTCATTCAATAATCTCCATATTTACACTACTAGACTAATGCTTGAGCTGGCCTTGCCCCAGGGCAGACTCCTGACATGGTGTTTAGTTTAGTTTAGTTTGTGTATGTGTGTTTGTGTGTGTGTGTACTTGTTATTTACTCTTAAAAAACAAAACAAAAACTTTAAAAAAAACTAACCCCTCTTTGCAACTGCACTTGTTGTTCTGTATAACTCCTGTGCACTTTGTATTTGCTTGTGATGTTGGCTTGATTATGTCCTCTTTAGAAAGTCGCTTTGGTTATAAAGCGTCTGCCAAATGCAATGTAATGTAATGTAATGATGTTTCCCTTTCCTCCACGCCTATTATGTATCCTAGAGTGTTCCCCCTCCTCCTCGTCCTATTCCTCGTCCTCCTTCTCTTCCTCCTCCTCCTCCTCTTCTTCATCATCCTCCTCTTCCTCCTCCTCCTCCTACTCCTTCTCCTCCTCTTCTTCCTCCTCCTCTTCCTCTTCTCTCATTATGTACAGTGTTCTCACTACTAGTGTTGCCACCTGTCCTGGTTTGACCTGACTGTCCCGGTTGTTAATGGTCTGTCCAAATAATGACACGGTATTCGGATAGCAGAAAAAGACTGCACACCGAGATGGTAATGCCTTAAACTGCATTATTTTTCTGCTATTCGAATGCCATGAAGTTAATTATCATATTTCATTATAGGAAACAAGTGGGAGAGAGAGACAGGGGAGGATTGGGAAATGATCTCGGGCAGGAATCAAACCCGCTTGGTACTCTGCATAAAAGTGCAGTGACTCAGCCCAGTGGTGTAGTCTACGTAGAACGCGGGTATACGGAGTATACCCACTTCTAAATTTCAGGGATTTCAGTATACCCAAAATAGATTGATCCATTGTTTTGAATAGCACAAATACGGTATACCCACTTCAAAAAATGCTCAAATATACAGTATTCCCACCATAAAAAGTAGACTTCACCACTGCCTCAGCCCTGCCGTGGCCTAACAGTAGGGCTCTCGTCCACTATGGGGCCGACCTGGGTACAATTCCTGGTCCGGGTCCTTTGCCGGTCTTTCCCCGTCTCTCTCCCCACTCACTTCCTGTCACCATTTTCACTGTACTGTGATAAAATAAAGTAAAAAAAAACACAAAAATCTTTTTTTAAAAAGTGCAGTGCCTCAGCCCCAGCTTCAGCCTTGGCTCAAACGGCCAAGGCCATGCGGAAGGCACACTTGCTCACAATAGCTCTAGTCCAGAACAAGTCCTTCAAATCCTTGTCCATACACACACATCTGCTCATACAGAACAAGTCCTTCAAATCCTTGTCCATACACACACATCCACGTTCACGTATCCCTTAAAGCCTGACACAATAATGGATTAGCCCTTCTGACATTTGAAGTTTTCACTCCATCTATGATTGTTTAGGCTTGTATACAGTAGATGTAGTCCATGTGTAGTGTGTGTACTGCTGTTTTACTGTATTGCAGTGCACATGTTTTAGTGGTAGCAGTGTGGCGCAACCAGGGCCGATGACAGCTTTCACTGGGCCCTGGACAAAACCATCTAAAAAGGGCCCCTTTTCTGAATGCATACAATGTAATGAGGACCTATTTCTGGAACCCCCGACCCATCTCCCTGGGGGTCCGGGACAGCTGACCCCTTTGTCCCCTGACATGGGCACTATATATGGGCAACTGTCGCACAATGGTTTGGGAGTTGGTCATGCAAGTGAAGAGTAACACCTCAAGTTACAGGAAAGGTGGGTAACACTTTACTTGACGCCAGTGTCATAAGCATGTCATTACAGTGTCATAATAGTGTCATGGCACAGTTATGCATCTGTCATAAGCATTATGTTCATGTCATAAATATTGTTGTCTTTGCCATAACCGGTATGTCACTTAAGGCCAACAGTCATAAAATGTTTATGACATGGCCATAATGTTTATGACTTATCTAAGACTGCACCATGAAATTATGTCACTGTAATGACATGCTTATGACACTGGCGTCAAGTGAAGTGTTACCGAAAGGTGAGTGAGTGACTAATTTTATTCAGCATGGTTATCCATGGCTGAACTTGAAAAGTGAACTGTGTGTAGTTCATCCTCATTTGTTTGAGGCAACCCCACCCACACTCAGTGTCACCTTACTAATCTGCTTGTCGTTTTCAATACACATGCACAGTCACACACACACACACACACGTATACACACGTACACACACATACACACACACATATTCTTGCTCTTCCTGCTCTGCTGGCTATTTCTTGAGCAACAGTAAGTTCTTGCTCTGACGTGGTGCATTCATGTTCACACAGTGGGCGCGTTCGGGACCAAATTTTGTCAATCAACGACTGCTGAGTACCTACGTATATCAACAAGGACTTGCCGTCATGGGGTGGGAGGTACCAACACGGCTGTTATTTA
>NC_085862.1:12102768-12142915 GCF_034702125.1 Engraulis encrasicolus | reverse complement strand
TGTGTATTGAGTGAGTGTTCAACAAAAAATGTGCCCTCCCATTCCTTGCCCCTCCCCCTGCCAGTCCACTGGTGCCCAGGCAGAGGTACTCTTGTTAGACTACCTCTGGCCCAGGTGCCTAAATACAAATCTATTTGCCAACCTAGTCACACGACGCACCACGGTGAACATCAAAATAAAAGCCATTACAAAAACACACATAACCCAAAGCATATGGCCGCTACACGTAACATTACAGTCTCAGGTGAAGTCACTCCCCGCAGTCGTGGAGAAGAGAGCAGAAGTCTTAGCTTGGTTTGGTTTAGCATAGTTGCTATGATCTAAAGTAGTAATTTCTAAATTGCATGTTGCTAGTCTAGATTGAGACAATGGTTGTATTGCCTGGAAAGCGCCTCTGCTCACTTTAATTATTCAGCTATAGGGATGGCATGGAGTGACCCAATTTAACCTGCGGGTGGGGTATCCCTTCAAAGACTCAATAAACTGGTGCCATATTTCTCGGATTATTATTATTATGTGTTCTCTGGTGGCGTGTTGTGAAGCACTTGGTGCGTTCTGTCCTGGATGGGTAGAAATGGTGTTCAACCAAATTCAGTCTTGCGTTGACGGAGACACATGGTGCCTTCCACTGGCCTCGTCCGTAACTCTAAGGGCTGAGGCACAGCACTTTTGCACCGAGGACTCAGGTTTGATTGCGGTCCGAGGTCATTTCCCAATCCTCCCCCGTCTCTCTCTCCCACTCGTTTCCTGTCACACTATCACTTTCACAGGATCAAAACAATTGCAGACAGGCTGTGCAACTCCAGAAGTTGCTTACGTATTTCAGTTGATTCTCATTGCAAGGGTCGGCAATGTGGCATACCACCTCCGCAGTGACGCACCCTTGAACTGGCTGGCCAAAAGTTCACTGACGTCTGTGTAGATCAGTGGTTCTCAAACTTTTTCCATCATTCCCCTCTTCAGAGGGTCTGAATGCTTCCGAGCCCCCCCCCCCCCCCACACACACACACACACACTCACGCAGACTGATTTTATGATCGCTGCGCAGAATCAAAGGAGAGGTGACTGGTGAGATTAAACAAAGAGGGACTGCAGTGAAATGCAGATGTGTGTTCCTTTCCTATGCTATTCAAATTCATGACAATTAATAATATAATGTGAGGGCTTTAAACTTATTGACTTAATGGCGAGACAGGAAATCATTTCCTTGGGGGGGGTGGTGACCAAAATCAGATGTGACAGGCCCCCCCTGCGATGCCTCCGCACCCCCCGCTTACGCCCCACTTTGAGAAACACTGGTGTAGATGCCTTGTCCCACACCCGACTTCAAATCCTCCTTTGAATTCCAGGCGACTCCACATGGAGTCCCAACCCCCACTGTACCAGATCAAACTGGTACGAGCTCTTCGGCTTGTTCAAATTTGTGCTCAACTTTAACTACGGCGTGCTGGGGCCCACCCACGGGGACTCCGGTTCGAGTCCGTCCGGGGTCATTTCCCGATCCTCCCCTGTCTCTCTGTCTACGGAAGCCGAGAGCGGCCTCGTATCATCTTTTTTAATTCACTTCGTTATCCCGAGATAACGGTATAATTAATTGGAGATCTCGATAAAACAATAATGTCGTGTCACAGGCGGAACTGCATTCACTTGCGTTGTTTCCGAGGGGAACAATAGTCACAGCGACACCTGAGGTGCAGGTAAACAACAGCTCATTGGTAAACGCTGGCATGCCAATTCAGTTTGTTAATCAATGTAAAGCAAAGCCATGAGAGCCACTTTAGTAATTAACCACTCTAGCGGTAGGCAGGAGTGCATTTTAAAAGCATCAGCTATCCGGAGAGGAACATAGCCGAGAGGGAACAGTGAAGAACTGGAGGAGTTGTAAACTGTGAAATCGCTGTGGAGGACCCCATCACGGACGGGAAACGGTGGACGGAGCCCCCCTTCTGCCCTTTGGGCAAGGTAAGTGCTACTTTGTGCGATATACCCCCCTTGCCACTGCCTGCCTAATGCTCTGTTGGCCCTTGCTCGCTAGGCTACACCTCCACCGTAGGCTTACCATTGTGCTTGCAATTGCCTCCTTGCCTTCGCTTGCCCCTGGTAACCCATCGTTGTGTTGCTGTCGCTACCCCCGATACCTGCCAGCATTATAATAATGTTGCTGGCCCATGGCCACTGCTGTGCTCGCCCTGTTAACTCCTTTCTGTGTGTGCTGCTATCAAGTCAAGTCAACTGTACTTTATTGTCAAAAATCTATGTAACAGTGTTGGCACAGAACCAGTTTGAAATTGCGTTTGACCAGTCTCCAATGTGCAATACACACACACACACACACACACACACACACACACACACACACACACACACACACACACACACACACACACACACACACACACACACACACACACTAACTAACCTACTCATACATGAATTTACTAAGCTTATTCTTTCTCTGACACATTCATTCACAGCATGTGCAGTACACAGACAATACACACTCACACATGTGCAATTTTCAAACTCTGTCATACTGATATAGACATGTAGGCTACAATACAATACACGCACACACACCCAATCGCTTCCCCCAACCCCTGCTTGCATTAATGCTGCTACTCCCCTAGCCACCTGAGCTGCTAATTCTGAAGCGCTTGCCCACTGCATGTGCTACTGTTACTATTCCCGACCCTTGCCTGTATGACTGTTGCTATAGTTCCCCAACATGGCTGTAAATTGTGCTGTGCTTACCATTGCTGTCCCCTTATTGCAAGAGCTGCTGCTATCCCCCGGGCCCCTCCCTTTGCATGGGCTACTAACCTAGTCACCTGAACTACTGCAACCGTGCTGTGCTTACCCCTCTTGCGTAACTACCTTGCTAACCTCCCCATCTCTTTTTCTCTAGCCCCAGCCCACAGGAAACCAGGCGGCTCCGACCTACTGTACCCTGCCCACTCCTGCCGGAATGCCACCACATCTCCCCAACGTTGGTCTGTCTCCACGTGTGAGTCTGTAGTGTTATTATGCTCCCTCTCCCCACCTTAGCCTATCAGCTGTGCTGCTTGAGCTAAAGCAGGGGTGGGGAACCTTTTTCATTCGAGGGGCCACTTCAAATTCCTCCAAGGGCCGTAGAAGTTCTCAGAGGGCTGTACTATGAACACAAACCAGCATATTCCCCTGCACTTCATGTCTATATTGAAGGCAGCAAACTTTAAAAGAGACCACACCTTCTCTAGGCCCCCTTAATATAACATGATTGTATTGCCAATGCAGTTTTACAATGTCATATTTCATGTGAAGGATGCACAACATTAAAATTATATCGGGGGCCGGATAAAACGCTTCAAGAGCTGCAAACGGTCCTCAACACATAGGTTACCCACCCCTGACCTTAAGTGTGCCATGTTTATACATGCGGGTAGCTGACCTGGAGACCCCACCCCTACTTGGACAGTGACTGGAGCCGACCTGATCCATGTTGCTGTTGCTGCCCCGATCTCTTCCAGTGCAATTGTTGCTATCCCCCAAGTGCCAATCCCTGCCCCTATGCATGCTGTTAACCCTTTAACCACCTGAACTGCTGCAACAGTGCTGTGCTTGTCTCTGTTGCTCCATCAATGCACATTCTTTCACTACCCCTGAGCCCTACCTGTATGCATGCTGGAACTAGGAACGGCAACCTGCCCTGGCCCGTTGTACCTGCCCTACTCTGCTGCTGCCCAGGCTTTGTCCCTCTCCTGGCGTGGGTTTGTCATCACGCGTAAGTTTGTAATGACACTTGTGCCTAACCTGATTACAGTGTTGTGTTCTGTATGCCTCCTCTCAGGTCACATTTGATGTAGCTGCACAGCCCGCTGGTACCGGACGGGACCTAACAGATCGGACTATTGCTGCTTTCCCCTCCCCCAAAGACGGGGACCTCATCGGGCTCCCATCCACCCCCTGACCTGTGGACTAGTGCTGTTCTCTCCTGCCCTTTCCAACCAGCTCGCCCAAGTTGATTGACCTACAGTGTGCTGTGTATACCGGTAGTTATTCACCCTACTTACATGGATTGCTGTGTTCTCATTGTGTGGTCTCATTTTAAATAAAAAAATTCAACCCTTTAATTCTGTAGTCCCGTGTGTCTTATTGGTGGTGTGTCCCAACTCCTCAAGGTTGCTAGGGTAAATTCCAAGTAGGCATTTTTGCCTGGTGACACAGAGGTGCTTTCCAATATGCGACCTTGCGTCCTCCACTTGGGCTTGTGGCCTTACGTTTTGATGATGCCCCGCCTCTGTGGAGAAAACGATTACGTTTTCCCCGCTGTCAGCCTAGCCAAAACAATTTTTGGGGGACTAATCTTCATTTACCATCCTGTTTGAAAATGAGAAAATGACTTTACAATTGAGTTTTGCGAGATATTGAAATATAATGCTGTTGTTTTTGATGTCATTACAATGTATTACTTCCTGGTACGAGGCCACAAGCACAAGTGGAGGACACAAGGTCACATATTGGAACGCACCCATAGACTCTAGAATATCAACATTTGCCAGTATATGCCACTTTAGTACTGAGAATAACCACTGAAGTATGCAAGCATGAGGCACTAGAGATGTCAGAGTAACGAGGTGGAAGTAGTAGGCTACTACAATACAGTGTCTGAACTTTTGGAGTAGTGTTTACACCCATTTCCACTTTCATATGATGAAATAACTACTTGATAAGGACAATTAAAAGACAAATCTGAGTAAATTAACCTGGAGGCAGTGGTTAACTGTTTGAGATCCATTTGCCTTGATGGCAATTGTGCACCAGGGCTGTTTTATTACTTCTTAACTTTTCCTTTCAGTAGTAGAGTTTTTCTTTAATATTTAAAGACGCACTGTGTAACATTTCCAGTTCATTTCCAGAATTCATGCTGCCCATTCACAAATGACCTTTTTCACGAACAAGCCTGCTTATCACAATCTCACATTGTCAGCCTTATTCATTATGATTGGGAAAGAGCACTTTTCATTCTTGAAAAGATGGATACCGTATGCTCCATGTCTGCCATTTTGAATTTCCAGACATTTTCGCTGCAAAACTTATTTTTATATAGTGCTTGTTGTACTTCTTCTCCAGTCCTGTGCTCCAGTAGTACTACATTTAATATACGGTATACAATAATATGTACAATGATACATTTTCAGCCCTGACATTGACATTTCAGCCCTGACATAGAGCAAGTAAGGCAGTGTAGTGATTAAGGCAAGAGTCTAGCATTAGGAACAATGAACCCAGATGATAACAGTAATATGTTTGATCAGTCATCCGCTTCTTCCAGGAGTGCCCTTATCAATGGCCTCAGGTCTTTGTAGAGTTTAATGGCTCCTTCAGCTCCAGGGCGGTGAGTCAAGTTGTGTTCCTCCATCACCATCAAGCACAAGTCATGTAGGTCAATGTCACATGAAATATCTGTTTTCCACTGGCAAATGTCTTCACCTAGGATTGTGCTTATTTTGTCCAGTTCAACTGGATGCAGATAATTCTGTGCATGATACAGCTCAGGTACGTTGTACATCATCACTGGCTTGCCATGGTAGACATCACGTCCATTCCTTCCCGGATGAATGCGATGGTTGTCCCACATTTGCACCACTGTGTCCAGCTCGTCCTGTAAGACAGGCAATTAGTGAGAAGCATTGATTACAACTATAATTAACGGCTTTAACCCTTGTAAGGTGTTTGTGTTTTTGTTGAAGGTGTTGGACATTTTGACCCGGGCCTATGGAAAATAATGTTAGGGGGGGCATAGCTCGTATTCACCATGTTCCCTTCATCATGCTTGTGAATTTCTTTGTAAATATATATTTTGAGTGAGAGATTCAGAGAGCGAAAGATAAGGAAATGGTGAAGAAAGTGAGTCACTGTCCAGGCTCTCAGACTGAGCCAACATTGATGCACAACACAAAAAATATTGGCGCTCATTTTCCCACATAATTCACCCCCTGCCTTGTCTACTCAACATGGGATCACTATTATATCAGAGAGTTTAGACAATATTTCTCTATAACCCCCCCAAATGATACTGGTCAAAATGACCCAGCAACACCTCCGGTGTAATAGAAATATGTAATGGGGTTAGCAAGGGGGGTCTCTCGTTTTGCTTTCAGATTATATGTTCCCCTGAGAAAATGAACCAAAGTCAGTGAATGTCAATGTGAAACAATAATAACGTTTTTTTTTTCTCAAGCAAAACGGCTCACCCAAACACCTTGCAAGGGTTGCAAATTGGTAGCCAGACTGTGCCCTCCTAGTGACGCAACACCCTCAAGAGATTTGAATGTCGATGATAATCAGGCTAGCAAATTGGGCTAGTTGCGCACAATGGCCAAACCGTTACGCACAATATTACGCACACATCCAACACTTTATTTCAACCGTTTTACTCTCAAAATAAATAGCATATTGCGTATTGATTCCTTACCTGTATAATCTTCAGGAAACAGAATTGCACAAGACCCTTGTCGACGAAATCACCGCTGAAATCACCCGTAGCTTGGAACTCTCTGAAGACGTCTCGCCAGTAGTCCACGTTCTGTCTCCTGTACATCCCCCACCAACATTCGATTCTCTGGTTTGCCGTGCTCCTTCCTTGTATAACAAAAGGGGGCCCAGGGGCATCTCCAGTGTCATCTTCCCTGAAAAAAGTCTGTAGTCTGTTGGCATGGACATTTTCTGTTCCATGATCTGATCTCAGGATTTTGGGGCAGCCTCCGAGTTTAGAGACAGTTTGCATAAAATAGGCTGCGATTACGCACGGGTTGCTGTTGGTAGAGTTTGCTTCCATCCAAATTATATACCTCGAAAATCCATCGATGCACCCGTTCACCCCAATGCCAAAGGGGGTGAGCTTGTCGTATGAATCCATGTGCCATACGTAATTAGGCCCCGGAACACTGTATGTACAGTCTCCTGCCTTTCCGACGATGCACGGCCACGGGATCAAAGGTGGTCTGGATCTCCGTAACGACATCCCGACTGACACGGAATCCAGCTAAAAGGCACCTTGCGCGCATCATACGGTAGCCATGAAGCCGTCCTGGTCCGTTCATAAGACTCGAGATGAACTGTACGACCTCAGCTGGATCGCTATATCTCCGCCGGTAGGCCTACAGACGAAGCCGGGCCAGTCTTCTGCGGAGGTGCCGCGGACTAATTTTGAAATTATTCCTTATTAAAGGACTTAATGCAATCTCTGCCTGTGTCATCCCCTGATCAAAATATTGCCTTATTAGGTTATCCATTATTCCAGACATTGTAAAGACAAGCGTTGCAACTATGAGAGCCCCGAAGTCATCAAAAGCTCTTCCCGTGGTGCCTATGAATGACCCATTTGTCAGCTGTTTACTGATCATAAAAAAATGATTCGTTTTCCCGAGATCACGGAATAATTGTTGTGTTTTCTCGAGATCACGGAATAATTGTTGTGTTTTCTCGAGATCACGGAATAATTGCTGTGTTTTCTCGAGGTCTCGAATTAATTATCTCGGGATAACAAGGTGAATTAAAAGAGTACTACAAGATGGGCCGCTCTCGTCTTCCGTACTGTCCCATTCACTTCCTGTCACCATATTCGACTGTCCTGTCAAATAAAGGCATAAAAGCCCCATAAACAATAATAAAATAAAATAAATAAATACGCCGTGTTGGCACCTCCCACCCCATGACGGCAAGTCCTTGTTGATATACGTAGGTACTCAGCAGTCGTTGATAGACAAAATTTGGTCCCGAACGCGCCCACTGTGTGAACATGAATGCGCCACGTCAGAGCAAGAACTTACTGATGCACATATTTCAAGAAATAGCCAGCAGAGCAGGAAGAGCAAGAATACGTGTGTGTGTATGTGTGTGTACGTGTGTATACGTGTGTGTGTGTGTGTGTGACTGTGCATGTGTATTGAAAACGACAAGCAGATTAGTAAGGTGACACTGAGTGTGGGTGGGGTTGCCTCAAACAAATGAGGATGAGCTACACACTGTTCACTTTTCAAGCTCAGCCATGGATAACCATGCTGAATAAAATTAGTCACTCACTCACCTTTCGGTAACACTTTACTTGACACCAGTGTCATAAGCATGTCAGTACAGTGTCATAATAGTGTCATGGTGCAGTCTTAGATAAGTCATAAACATCATGGCCATGTCAGAAACATTTTATGACTGTTGGCCTTAAGTGACATACCGGTTATGGCAAAGACGACGACGACCAATGTTTATGACATGGGCATAATGCTTATGACACATGCATAACTGAGTGATTCTCTAATTCGCCTACACTTTTAAGTCCGTGGATTTTATTTGGCAATTCCACTAACTATTAACTGCATCCAATGATGTTTTGGACATTAGAAAACATTTATCTTTCATATAATACAGAAAGTGTAGACGTAGCATTATTTCCCTCAGCAAGAATGAATATTTAATACTGGTTTTGGGTGTTTTCATGCCGTCCTGTTTTCCAAATGTCAGATTCAGTCTTCATATTAGCATGTAAAGAAACTTGTTTTGCCCAAGACGATTGCAAATGTTGATTCACAGTAATCATCACAATATGACAAAACTGTCAGAAAGACCACTGTCCTTTCCATTATACATGAAATTTGCCATTTTGTGTGTGTCCACGAAAACTGTGTTAACCGTGTCACGGTCTGAAACCTCCTCCATAAATCAGTAATGGTTTGGTCTTAGGCCATACGAATAACATCACGTGATGTCATAACCTCTTTGGCAGGATACGGGAAGACTTTTTGGTAAATTTTGAGCTCCATCCTTCCATAATTTAATCCATTCTTTTTCATGTTCTCATAGCGGGAAAATTGCCTGTCAACTGTGTTATCAACATATTCATAAGAATCTGAATTAGAAATCATATGTAGAAAAACACAGATAAAGCATACAGATACATGAGTTGATTAAGGTGTTGTGGTGGAACTTCTGAGGTCCTCAGTTAGCACAACACCATAAAAATGGCTGAAATGTCAACGGTGTTACCGTCAATGGTGTTACAATTAAGTATGACAGTCAGGGTTGCCAGATGAGGCTGATGATTTCCAGCCCAAAAAATGATCAAAATCCGCCCTAAAAACCCGCCCAATTCTATTGATTTATATGGCAGTGGGAAGGTTTTTCTGATAGATGCCATTTTTTACCTGCACACGGCCATCCTAAGCAGCCCAATTGGGCGGGAACCAGCCCAATCTGGCAACACTGATGACAGTTGAGGAGGAGTATGTTTTTGCCAATTTATATCCATATTGACAGACAAACAAACAAAATAATTTGTGTTCTAGGGAGATGGGTTTGTCTGCTCTGTTTTTTCTCCTAAAAAAGTGCCGACTTGTTCCCCTGCACTGTTGACCGTAACACAGTTGAGTAACACGGTTGACTGTTTTGAAAGTGTTTTTGCGCTATTGATCCCTTATGTGTTGGAAAAATCCTATGAACATACACTAGGGATTATCTCTGGAGAAGGAAGTCTTGTGTAAGGAGGGTGACTATATTCAAATCAGACGTTACAGGGATTTATGATGAAAAATGTGTCAGTCTGTATCACAGTGACTCATAAAATCCTACTTATGAAGCTCAACAATCACATTTTCTATATCAGTTGCACAGATTAATGACAACATTACTGCAAAGGGACATAAGCACTTTCAAACATATATTGTTTCAACTCTGTAGTATTTTTATTTATGTTTGAAATGACATAGTATTTGTCCATAACACTGTTGACAAAATAATTAAGCAAATGTTCGCTTTCATTAGAGTATTTATCAAATGATTTAAGATTAAGCTTGGCAATTTGTTTGCTTGGAAACTTAAATATATACACTATGTAAACATCTAGGTCATTTAGTTGAAAAAAAATACTGATAATTGACATTTTGCTTTTGCCAAAAGCGTAGGGGAATCGTAGAATCACTCAACTGTGCCATGACACTATTATGACACTGTAATGACATGCTTATGACACTGGCGTCAAGTAAAGTGTTACCCACCTTTCCTGTAATTTGAGGTGTTACCAGAGACGGTTTAAATGCAAATTTAGAATAGAGAATCTTTGGTGTTACCCTTCACTCGCTTGACCAACTCCCAAACCATTGTGCTACAGTTGCCCATATATAGTGCCCATGTCAGGGGACAAAGGGGTCAGTTGTCCCGGACCCCCAGGGAGATGGGTCGGGGGTTCCAAAAATAGGTCCTCATTACATTGTATGCATTCAGAAAAGGGGGCCTTTTTAGATGGTTTTGTACCGGGCCCAGTCAAAGCTGTCATTGGCCTGGTTGCGCCACACTGCTACCACTAAAACATGTGCACTGCATAGTAAAACACTAGAAGTACACACACTGCACATGGACTACAGCTACTGTATACAAGCCTCAACAATCATAGATGGAGTGAAAACTTCAAATGTCAGAAGGGCTAATATTGTGTCAGGCTTTAAGGGATAAGTGAACGTGGATGTGTGTGTATGGACAAGGATTTGAAGGACTTGTTCTGTATGAGTGGATGTGTGTGTATGGACAAGGATTGGAAGGACTTGTTCTGGATGAGGTGCTATTGTGAGCAAGTGTGCCTTCCGCATGGCCTTGGCCGTTTGAGCCAAGGCTGAAGCTGGGGCTGAGACACTGCACTTTAAAAAAAAAAAGATTTTTTTGTGTGTCTTTTTTACTTTATTTTATCACAGTACAGTGAAGATGGTGACAGGAAGTGAGTGGGGAGAGAGAGACGGGGAAGGGCCCGCAAAGGACCCGGACCAGGAATTGTGCCCAGGTCGGACCCATAGTGGACGAGAGCCCTACTGTTAGGCCACGGTAGGGCTGAGGCAGTGGTGAAGTCTACTTTTTATGGTGGGAATACTGTATATTTGAGCATTTTTGAAGTGGGTATACTGTATATATTTGTGTTATTCAAAACAATGGATCAATCTATTTTAAGTGGCTATACTGACATACCCTGAAATTTAGAAGTGGGTATACTCCGTATACCCGCGTTCTACATAGACTACACCACTGGGCTGAGGCACTGCACTTTTATGCAGAGTTTGATTCCAGCCCGAGGTCATTTCCCAATCCTCCCCTGTCTCTCTCTCCCACTTGTTTCCTATAATAAAATAAGATAATTAACTTCATGGCATTCGAAGAGCAGAAAAATAATGCCGTTTAAGCCATTACCATTTGAGTGTGCATTCTTTTTCTGCTATCCGAACACCGTGTCATTATTTGGACAGACCATTAACAACCGGGACAATCAGGTAAAACCGGGACAGGTGGCAACACTAGTAGTGAGAATACTGTATACATAATGAGAGAAGAGGAAGAGGAGGAGGAAGAAGAGGAGGAGAAGGAGTAGGAGGAGGAGGAGGAAGAGGAAGAGGAGGATGATGAAGAAGAGGAGGAGGAGGAGGAGGAGGAAGAGAAGGAGGACGAGGAATAGGACGAGGAGGAGGGGGAACACTCTAGGATACATAATAGGCGTGGAGGAAAGGGAAACATCATTACATTACATTACATTACATTGCATTTGGCAGACGCTTTATAACCAAAGCGACTTTCTAAAGAGGACATAATCAAGCCAACATCACAAGCAAATACAAAGTGCACAGAACAACAAGTGCAGTTGCAAAGAGGGTTCGTTTTTAAGAGTAAATAACGAGTACACACACACACAGACACACATACACAAACTAAACTTTACTTTACTTTACTTTATTTGTTCAGGACATTGCACATTAATGAACATATACATACATGTACATATATGTAAACATGCCAGATTGTAGCCCAAGGGCTAATTTCCATCTGGTGTCCAATAGTAACTAAACTAAACTAAACTAAACATCATGTCAGGAGTCTGCCCTGGGGCAAGGCCAGCTCAAGCATTAGTCTAGTAGATACTCTCGAAAGAGGAAGGTCTTTAGTTGTTTCTTGAAGGCTGCAAGAGATGTGCTTAGTCTTGCTGCCTCTGGGAGACCGTTCCACCACTTGGGTACCACAATGGAGAACAATCTTGGGAGTACCTAGAGCGACTGGATGATGGCAGAGCCAGACGGCTTGTGTTGGATGAGCGCAGTTCTCTTCTAGTAACATAAGGCGTTAGTAGGTCCTTCAGATAAGCTGGGGCCGTTCCTGTGATGGTTTTGTAGGCAAGGGTCAATGCCTTGTGCTTGATCCGGGCGGCGATCGGTAACCAGTGCAACTCAATAAATAGAGGAGTAACATGGGTCCTTTTGGGTTGATTGAATATCAACCGTGCCGCCGCATTCTGGATCATCTGCAGAGGTTTTAGCGCACAAGCAGGTAGACCTGTCATGAGTGAGTTGCAGTAGTCAACGCGGGATAGGACCGTGGCCTGGACCAGTCGTTGTGTAGAATATTGTGTCAGCACAGGTCTGATATTCCGTACGTTGGAAACGACACATGGGCCCGTGGGTGTGAGGGGGTAAAGGTCTATTCACCAAGTGTAAAAAGTAAATCCAGGTCCACTGGCAATGTCAACAGCTAGCCAATTAGTAATCTGTGGGTGCGGGTGTGTCTGAGTAATGATATTGACTGTGTGCTATATTTGAGTGGTTGGCTAAAAGCCAAGCTACACATCGTAACCGTAAATGTTTAAACTATGACTCCAGGAAGCAAATGAAGAGTTCAGATGCAAAACCCCCTAAGTGCCTTTTCAGAAAATAATCTGAATTCATTTTTATTTAATACAAAGCTATCAAAATTGCATACTTTTTAAATTGTATTTATGTAATATAACTATTTATATGTATTATCAAGTACATGAATGTATACCAAACCAACAACGAGGTTCTCTAAAAATATAGAAGTGCAGGTCTTCAGAAATGGAGTTAGGGGGTTTTGCATCTGAACTCTTCAAATGTTTCCCAGCACAGCATGGCCAGAAACTTACAAGTGTTTTACAGGATATTGGTTACAGTCCCTGGAGCAATGTGGGGTTAGGTGCCTTGCTCAAGGGCACATAAGCTATGGTGGGAAGAAGGGATTGGTAAGGGAGGGGGGATTGAACCTGCAACGCTCTACAGTCCAACTCCCTTACATACACCACGGCTGCCCCCACGCTCAAATCAATGAAGTTTCCCCGTTGTCCGCTTAGGCACTTTTGGGGCACTTTTCCACATTCAACATCCTGATTTCAAAAGTAATAATGACCTTTGAATTGTGCTTTTTTTTGCGAGATTGAATTGAATTAAACTTCTATCGTCAATGATGCCTTGCCTCACATCACGAGGTCACAAGCAGAAGGTGAGGAAGGGAGATTAGACAATGAGATGGACACATAGAGTGCAGTACAGGGGACTCGTTTCACTACTATGTGGCTACTATGAAGCCATGTGGAATAACATGTTTTTTTTATTTTTTATTATTATTATCATTATTTTTTATCATTACAAGGATAGCCCCTTGAGATGTGCCATCTCATTTTCGATGGGGTAGCATGTTGTGACATGCTATTTTGTTTTAGTGACTGCTGACTGCAGAGAGTAAAAAGTAGTTTTGTATGTATGATATTATGTATAATAGGCCTATATACCGGTATATATCATAATGTATTATCATTCAATCTATGGGTCCAGTTAGCTGCAAGCCGGACCCATATTATCCAATGATAGGCCTATATGCTAGCTTGGAGGTTAGTGCTGTCAGACTAGAAAATGGATAGACGTGCTGGAGAATGGAAAAACTCCATCATTTAACTCAAAGGAAGGTGTAGAATAGAATGAGCTTGTTCTCAGAAATGGTACAGTATCCCTTTAAGAACTTTTGTCCGTTTCCCGTTGACTCACCAGGTGAGAGCACAGAAGGGCGTGACATCACAGAAGGGCGTGGCCTTACTCCTTTGTTAGAGCCTGTGTGTCTTGTTTCATGTTGGTCGTAGAATTGAGTGTCATACAATACTAAAGGAACATGTCTATTGTGGGATTCTGAACCATGTCTCACACATATAGCTTATGCATACTCCAAATATCTCTGAAACTTTTTCTGGACATTGCAGCTGTGAAAAGGTGTCTTCCGTATGTATTAGACCAAAGAGATGATTCAACTGATGCTTGAGCCTTTGTACAACTATATAATAAGGACATATTTAAAAACGGCATTGATTTCTACACATTCTTATCATGTGTCTCGGACCAGTGTGTGCCAAGATATCGACAATATATGGAGCAATAATAGAGGACATGCGACTTGGATGCCCTCACTATGTGTTTAATTGGCTATTGCAGGGGTTATCTATTTATTTATAAAATAAATTCTATTTTAATATTATAAATGTTTATATTATAACTGCTGACCATAGCCTGCCCCAAGACACAAAATATATAAACTAGAGTTTGAAGATTACAACAGAATGGAAATTATAATCTTGAGTCTCTTATGGATCCTCTCGGGGTCATAAAAGACCCCACAGATGTGTTGATTAGATGGGCCAATCCTCACAATATTCATTCACAACATGCACAACATATGTAGCCTATTGACAAACTCCTAAAAGGACACGTTTTCCTAATGAAAATTGCAGAAATTATGTGCAAAAATATGTGCCTGGTCGCTTTAGGGTTAAAACTTGTGCATGGAAAGGAAAATGAACTCCTTCTTTTTAGAATGCATAGAAATATATGTGGACTACAATTCTTGAAGGAGGTATAATTCATCTGGTCATAATGATGTTCCAAACTTGTTTGCATATACAGAAAACGTGTGTTTGGTTGAGTGATGATCATGTACTATGTAACCAGTTGAAGGTAAAAGTTCACACATCCAAGCGTCTGACCTGGGAGCAGGACCAATAAATAGCCAGATAAAAAAAGAGAGAAAAGTCTGTACAACCAGGATTTCATGCTCCCAATCATTTTGTTATTTTTTCCGTGACGTGTCGGGTAGAACCCTTCTTCAGACGTGAACTATGTAACATGTACTATCAGGGGCGGAGCAGAGGGGGGGGCATAGGGGCCAGGAACCCCCGGCCTCACCACTTGGGGGGTCCCCTGCCAGTGGCTTTCGATTGACATCTTGTAGGGGCCCCATTCTACGATATTTCGTGGGCCCAACACCTCTGACACATCTCCCAGCCCCCCCCCTGTCCCAATACCAGTGCTCCGCCCCTGTGTACTATTATAATATCATGCTTTGGTGCGCGTCATCAGCTCCCTGCAGCCCTCATTTTGAAACCTGTCCGTCCTGTCCAACAAGACATACCTGGGGGCACAATACGGTGTCTTTAACCAACTGGGCTCAAATGCTATACCCACAGCCATCTAACCTTTTGTCAATAAAACCTGAAAAACCAGGACAGTGATGATGACAGTAACACTGATCCTCCTCTCTGTCAGCTGTGGCTCCCAGCTCACTTGATAACTCATTACACACACACACACACACACACACACACACACACACACACACACACACACACACACACACACACACACACACACACACACACACACACACACACACACACACACACACACAGCTCACCTGATAACTCACTACACACTCCCACCCGGATCACTTTACGCACAAGGAACAAGGATATACCTATCAAGGATACCCCGCCCCCCCTCCCCCCAGGCCACACACACACACACACACACACACACACACACACACACACACACACACACACACACACACACACACACACACACACACACACACACACACAGACAGATAGGACACACACACAGACAGATAGGACACACAGCACACACACACACACACACACACACACACACACACACACACACACACACACACACACACACACACACACACACACACACACACACACACACACACACACACACACACACACATAAAGAGAGCAAAGAGTAGCCAAATACTGTTCAATTTCTGCCATAATAGGGAGCTTGTCCTTCAGGAGACAGAGATGTCGTATCTATCCATAGAGACTACTGGACCTATTGTTCTGGTATTTCTTCTTCTGTAGCTCACGACACATTTGTAGACAAGGGGAACAGGAGGGGTGAGAGAGCGCACTCTTGTGGCGAGCCTGTGGAGGAGCAAAGCTGACTGGACAAAACTCCATTCACCCTGACTTTCTGGTAGGCTCCTAGTGCAGATGGGGTCGCCGGCGGGCCTACTGACTATTTGCTGAAAATTCTCAACTAGACCTACATCATAACAACATTGCTACGACAGTACAGAGAGCCTTAAGTAATAGATTAAGACATAGCCATCACAATTTTGGTGACAGTGAGGTTAACATAGGCTCTGCGCTAAGGGGTAATTTAAAAGTCTAAACTCCATCCAACAAGATTGAACTGACAAAAAAACGTGTTTGAAGACGGTTTGCTACAATGTGTGGTTGGATGGTGTTAAAAGCCAGTGAAAAATCTATAAATAAGCCTTGTGCATGTGACCCACTTCCTTCAAGATGCTTTAGAAGCTGATGGAGTAGGGTGATTTTCAGTGATGTAAATGGTGCATTACGTAGTTAGGGTAACACTTTACAATAATGGTACATTAATTGTAATGGAATAATGTTGGAAGTAATGTATGATTCATGGTGAATTAACACATAATTGATGTATGCAGTGATGTTTAATCTATTATTAGTCAATGAGGAGTCACTATTGTAGTCATGATGACTCACCATTAAGTAATTGTGGTACAACCAAGGGTAATTAATGGTGTGAATTACAAGTGTTAATATATCATATATTAACACTGCTGATAAAAATCCTGATATATTGATCCAATCATACATGAATCCAACCTTAATTAATGATGCCACTAAAAGAATGCAGACAGTGAGAAACAAGACACAGTAAGTTATATTAAAATGGGAGCAAGTAAAAAATGTATAGTGATTCCCTGTGTTAACTGCCTCAGGGGCCAGGGGGTGTAGCGAGTGGGACCGAGAGAGTAGGCCTGGAGAGGTTGCTTCTAGGCCACAGCCTGCAGGTGATGAAACAAAGTTGCATGCCCCCCTCCCAGTTTCGAATGCCACAGAACCATCACTGCCACTCTTCCTGACACAATGCCGTCACATAGCCTCCATGGAGTTGCCATAAGGTCTGATTGAGATATGACTGGATCTATATGGCAGGATTATTATCCACAGTGGTGATGCTGACATTACTTACAACATTATTCCATTATTACTCATGCATCATTAATTAAGGCTGGATTCATGTATGATTGGATCGATATATCAGGATTTTCATCAGCAGTGTTAATATATGATGTATTAACACTTGTAATTCACACCATTAATTAACCTTGGTTGTACCACAATTACTTAATGGTGAGTCATCATGACTACAATAGTGACTACTCATTGACTAATAATAGATTAAACATCACTGCATACATAAATTATGAGTTAATTCACCATAAATCATATATTACTTCCAACATTATTCCATTACAATTAATGTACCATTATTGTAAAGTGTTACCCGTAGTTACTATATGAGTGATTCTACGATTCGCCTACGCTTTTGGCAAAAGCAAAATGTCAATTATCAGTATTTTTTTTCAACTAAATGACCTACAGTGAGTCCAATATGTATTTGATCCCTTGCTGATTTTGCCGGTTTGCCCACTAATAAAGACATGATCAGTCTATAAATTTATGATAATATGTATTCAAACATGGAGAGACAGAGTATCAAAAATAAATTCTAGAAAATAACATAAAATAATATATTTTAATTTATTTGTATTTAATTTAGGCAAATAAGTATTTGACCCCTCCAGCTAAAGAACATAAAGTGCTTTGTGGCAAAGCCCTAGTTGTCTAGCACTGAGGTCAGATGCTTATTTTAGTTGATGACAATGTTTGTGCATATAGTAGAAAATATATTTGCCCATTTTTCTTTGCATATTATCTCTAAAACATTAACAGTTTGTTGTCTGTAGCTTGGCAAATGGGAGGTTCAGTTCTTTCCATAGAATTACTATAGGGTTAATATTTGGAGACTGTAGGCCACTCCACGACTTTAATATGCTTCTTATTGAGCCACTCCTTCGTTGCTTTGACTGTATGTTGTGTATTATTGTCATGTTGGGAGATCCAAAAATGGCCCACCCTTCAGTGTAGTGGTGGAGGGAAGGACGTTTGCACTCAGGATTGCACATTATATCTCTCCCTCCATCCATTCATTGACGGTGTGAAGTTGCCCTGTGCCTTGGCCAGACAAACACCCTCAAACCATAATGATACCACTTGGTGAGGAGGGTGTTCTTGGGATCATAGACAGCAGTACTCTTTCTCAAAACACATTGAATTGTGTTAGGTAATGCCAAACAGCTTGATTTTGGTTTCATCTGACTACAGCACCTCCTTATCATATCCTAAACCAGTCTGATGTCCGTTGGTGAACCTCAGGTGGGACTGCACAGGTTCCTTCTGAAGTAGAGGTACCATGTGTGCACTACAGGATTTTAAACCTCTGTGGCATTAAGTGCTACCAGTAGTTTTCTCAGTGATTTTGGTCCCAGTAGCTTTGATATCATTGCCTAGTTCATCCCGTACAGGTCTAGGGTGCTTTCTTTCTGTTCTCATGATTATCAATTCCCTACAAAAGGTCAAATCTTGTATAGAGCCCCAGACAGGCTGATGGATAGTCATTTTGTATTCCTCACATTTTGGAAGAAATGCATCAACAACTGGATCATTAATGCCCAGTCTCTTTCTTGTGGCTTTGCAGCCCATTTAATCTTTGTTCAGGTCTAAAATCTTGTCCCTGATATCATTTGACCGGTCTTTGGTCTTTCCCATGCTGGTGAGGTTGGAGTGAGACTGATTCACTCATACTATGGACTGATTCTGCTGATTCAATGTGTCTTTTATGCATGTTAGTATGTACAGGTGTCTTTAGTTCAGATGACAAGTTGATCGGAAGTGCCCATCTGGTCTGTGGGCCCGGAACTGTTATCAGTTGGCAGGGGATCAAATACTTATTTTGCTCGATGAAATGGAAATAAATTAATATATATTCTCTTAAGTTAATTTCTGGATTTTCTTTTTGATATTCTGTCTCTCAATATTAGAATACATATTATCATAACATTTATTGACTGATCATGTCTTTGTTAGTAGGCAAACCAACAAAATCAGCAAGGGATCAAATACTTATTGGACTCACTGTAGATGTTTACATAGTGTATATATTTAAGTTTCCAAAGAAGCAAATTGCCAAGCTTAATCTTAAATCATTTGATAAATACTATAATGAAAGCGAACATTTGCTTGATTATTTTGTCAACAGTGTTATGGGCAAATACTATGTCATTTCAAACATATATACGTAAAAATACTACAGAGTTGAAACAACATACGTTTGTAAGTGCTTATGTCCCTTAACAATAAAGTTGTCATTAATCTGTGAACTGATATAGAAAATATGATTGTTGAGCTTCAGAAGTAGGATTTTATGATTCACTGTGATACAGACTGACACATTTTTCATTATAAATCCCTGTAACGTCTGATTTGAATTTAGTCACCCTCCTTAAAAAAGACTTCCTTCTCCAGAGATAATCCCTAGTGTCTGTTCATAGGATTTTTCCAACACATAAGGGATAAATAGCACAAAAACACTTTCAAAACAGTCAACCGTGTTACTCAACTGTGTTACGGTCAACAGTGCAGGGGAACAAGTCGGCACTTTTTTAGGAGAAAAAACAGAGCAGACAAACCCATCTCCCTAGAACACAAATTATTTTGTTTGTTTGTCTGTCAATATGGAGATAAATTGGCAAAAATACTCCTCAACTGTCATAGCTGATGCGTAACGCCATTGACGGTGACACGGCTTGACATTTCAGCCATTTTTATGGTGTTGTGCTAACTGAGGACCTCAGAAGTTCCACTACAACACCTTAATCAATTCATGTATTTGTATGCTTTATCTGTGTTTTTCTACATGTGATTTCTAATTCAGATTCTTATGAATATGTTGATAACACAGTTGACAGGCAATTCTCCCGCTATGAGAACATGAAAAAGAATGGATTAAATTATGGAAGGATGGAGCTCAAAACTTACCAAAAAGTCTTCCCATATCCTGCCAAAGAGGTTATGACATCACGTGATGTTATTCGTATGGCCTAAGACCAAACCATTACTGATTTATGGAGGGGGTTTCAGACCGTGACACGGTTAACACAGTTTTCATGGACACACACAAAATGGCAAATTTCATGTATAATGGAAAGGACAGTGGTCTTTCTGACAGTTTTGTCATATTGTGATGATTACTGTGAATCAACATTTGCAATCGTCTTGGGCAAAACAAGTTTATTTACATGCTAATATGAAGACTGAATCTGACATTTGGAAAATAGGACGGCATGAAAATGCCCCAAAACCAGTATTAAATATTTATTCTTGCTGAGGGAAATAATGCCATGTCTACACTTTCTGTATTATATGAAAGATAAATGAGTGCTAATGTCCAAAACATCATTGGATGCAGTATATAGGCCTAGTTAGTGGAATTGGCAAATAAAATCCATGGACTTAAAAGCGCAGCCGAATCGTAGAATCACTCACATACAGGAAGTAATGCAACGTGTGTGAGACGTACAAGACCTGAAACATGTAAGTTCATATGCGAGTTGTAAATAAAGAAGACAAGTCAAGATCGGTCCGTGTACTTTTTCGTTCATTCACTATTCTATTTTGGAATGAAACATGAAATTCAAAAAAGGGTGCAACTTCTTGTTTTAAGCACTAGGCTACAAGCAGAGATGACTGAATTTTGTTTTCTGCATGTGTTGCCTCATACCATAATAGCATTACAAAAACTGACAGCATTTTTGATCGTTTTTCAATGTGTGATATTCGTTTATTGTCTGACCACAGATCTATTGATCGCCTTGTTGTTCACTGTGGGGCAGCGGATCTGTTCAAAGAGCAAATAACTGTCAAAAAGGATTTTAATGACTTATTTTCAACTCTAAAAGATCTGAAAATTCCATTCTTCATCAGCGGGCCAATACCAGCACCATGCTATCGCGACTTTGCGTTTTCGAGATTAAATTGCTTAAACACATGGCTGTCAAGGACATGCAGATCCAACGGTATCAGCTTTGTTGACAATTTCGACCGTTTCTGGAGACGCACTGTACTTTTCAAAAAAAACAGTGCAGAACTGAGTTGGACCGGCGCCAAAGTGCTGACAGACCAGTTGGTTTACAGCATTGAGACCTTGGGCGCTGATAAGCGGCCTGTATCTGTATCCACTCAGACACAGGGGCATTTCAACAAGCCCTCTGTGCCTGTAAGTGTGCAAACTGAGCCACAGACTGGCGAAAGCACACACACAGATGACGTAGCCAAGTCCCTCTCTGCTCAAGTGGAAAACAACGGAACACACAGAACTCGCCACAAACTGAACCAGCTTTCGGAACAGCTGGAAGATCTGTCACAGAAACTGGCAGCAAGCCGCTCGCCGGAGATCAAGTGTTCACCTCCTTGTCGGACTGGCAAAATGCCATTGGCATCACCAATTCCACCTCCCAGGTCTGCCAAAAAGCGACTGTCCACACAGGAAATAGGAAATGTGGTTTCCTCAAAACCAAACTCACCCCCCAGATGTGGCGAAACGCAGCCACCAGCAAGCCCTGGCAACGGCGACAAAATGCAATCACCAATGGAATCACAACCTTCCCGGAACGACGAAACACCATCTTCATCTCCCAGACTGAGATTTCCAGAAACTATGGCGAGACTACTCCCCTATGCCAGATCTACCTTTTCTACCCCCAGACATTCCTACCAAGCCTCCTATGCGGATATTTCTCAAGGTCAACCTCATTCTACCCCAAAATCTAAAAGGATACTTCCATCCATGACTGCACCCAAAAAAGGCAAGGCCCCACAACCACCTGTCTGTGCTCTGGAGTACAGTAGTATCAGTGAGGATGACATGGTTGAAAGCACAGTCTGATATCAACTGGGTCCCTACCCACATAGTAACAGTTGTTTTGAAAATAAGCAGATAAGGGGACCCGTGGACAATCTTATTCCAGTTCTAACAACAAAACGAGGTCTCTTGAGGACACGCATACATTCCCCCAAGACGGCAAGCATGGGAAATCTCAGACTTGTCCCAAAAAAACTCACTACCACAGTGGAAATGCCTCCAATGCTCAATGCTAAATTAGCTTTACAGAATAGTAGATCTCTAAGGAACAAGCCTTTTGTTGTCAATGAGTTTATCTGTACCCACAACCTTGATTTTTTATTTTTAACTGAAACATGGCTGGAAAAATCCACTAGCTCTATCACACTTATAGAAGCAACTCCGTCACACTTTAATTTCATTAGTACAGAAAGGCAGAATAAACAGGGAGGGGGGATAGCAATTATTTTCAAGGCACTGTTTCAATGTCAAAAGACATCACTAGGTGAATTTTCATCTTTTGAATACTTAGCTGCAGTTCTAAAATGTTCTTCTGACATACTGTTATTGACTATTTACAGACCTCCAAGACTTTCTGCACCACTCTTCTTAGAGGAATTTGGTGAGCTGTTGTCGAATGTTTGTGTGGACTATGATAGCTTGTTTATAGCAGGCGATTTTAATTTTTATGTGGACGACTTAGAGAATGTCTATGCTAAGGAATTTTTAAGTCTTATTGACATTTTTAGCCTCACACAGCATGTAACAGGACCAACACACAACCAAGGTCACACTTTAGACCTAATAATAACAAAAGGCCTTAATGCTTGTGCTAGTGTCAAAGACTATGGCTTTTCTGACCATTACTGCATTTTTTCTGATGTTTCTATGTACCCTCATGTTCAAAGGGAATCTGTTACAGTCAAAAAACGTATAATCAACTGTGAGACAGCCTCACTCTTTCAGCAAGCACTTTCAGAGATCCAAAGTCAAACCTCAGAGAGTGCAGATGATCTCATGGTTAATTTTAATTCAAGGATGACCCGTATTATGGATGTTATTGCCCCCGAAAAAATCAAAACAGTGGGACGTGAAAAAGCACCTTGGAGAAAGAATCCCACAGTTATATTGCTAAAGCAAGAATGCAGGAGGGCTGAGAGACAGTGGCGTAAATCCAAACTTGAAGTCCACTACCAAATCTATAAACACACACTCTCGAAATACAACCAAGAAATTTCTAAAGCTAGACAATCTTTTTTCTCTGACATAATTAACAGAAATATTAATAATGCACGTGTCCTGTTTGGCACTGTGGAAAAGCTAGCAAGGCCCCCAAACCTAATGCCCTCTGAGTTCCTCTCAGTCAGCAAATGCAATGAGTTCGCATCCTTTTTCAAAGGAAAGATTGAAAAAATACGTGCAAACATACTCACACATGTGCAACCGACCCAAGATTCAGACCAGCTTGCTATGGTGAAGTTAAATCCTAACCTCATGAGAAATTTTCATTTAGTTGATGTGGACATTCTTAATAGAACGGTACAAAGTCTTAGCTCCTCTACATCTGACTTAGATATTTTACCAACAGCCTTCTTCAAATCCATCTTAAATCTAATATCATCAGATGTACTTCAGATCATCAACACCTCACTACAAACAGGCATATTCCCAGGCTGTCTGAAAGAAGCAGTTGTGAAACCCTTACTGAAAAAGAACAACCTGGATGCACTGGTACTAAACAACTATAGGCCCATATCCAATTTACCATTCATGGGTAAAATAATAGAGAAAATTGTTTTTAACCAATTAACTGCTTTTCTAATGTCTAATAGCTATTTTGATAAGTTTCAATCAGGTTTCCGTGCCTACCACAGCACTGAAACAGCTCTTATTAAAGTTATGAATGACATAAGATTGAATTCTGATGCTGGCAAATCATCCGTCTTGGTACTTCTTGATTTGAGTGCTGCTTTCGATACAGTTAATCATTCTATACTACTACATAGACTGGAACACTGGGTTGGCTTTACGGGCATAGTGATCGACTGGTTAAAATCGTACTTACAACAAAGAAGTTTTTTTGTCGCCATTGGAAGACATACTTCATCACCAATGTCTCTGGATTGTGGGGTCCCCCAGGGCTCCATTCTGGGACCACTACTGTTCAATCTGTATATGTTGCCACTGGGACACATTATCGAGAATAACTCCATAAATTACCATAGCTATGCGGATGATACCCAGCTCTACTTATCTATGTCCCCAAATGACTATACCCCCCTTGAATCACTCTATCATTGCATGGACCAAATTAACAAATGGATGTCTCACAATTTCCTCCAGCTGAACACAGATAAAACTGAAGTAATTATATTTGGGAAAAGAGAGGAGAGACAAAAGATTGCTACTATCCTTGAAACGAAGGGACTGAAAGCAAGGGAAACAGTTAAAAATCTTGGGGTCCTCATTGACAGTGACCTAAACTTCAACAGTCACATGAAAGCTATTACTAAGTCTGCATTTTATCACATAAAAAAACGTCTCTAAATTTAGGGGCCTGATGTCTAAACATGATCTGGAGAAGCTAATACATGCCTTTATTTCTAGTAAAGTTGATTACTGTAACAGTCTTTTTACTGGCCTCCCCAATAAAACCATTAAACAGCTTCAACTTGTACAAAACGCAGCTGCAAGGGTTCTTACAAAGACAAGGAAGTTCGACCACATTACTCCAATTTTAAGATCCCTGCATTGGCTCCCAGTAAGCTACAGAATTGATTTTAAGGCTATGCTACTTGTGTTTAAATCACTAAATGGAATGGGACCCACATATCTACTGGATATGTTTCAGCTGTATGCACCAACTAGGTCACTAAGGTCAACGGAGAAGAATTTGCTGGTGATTCCAAAAGTCAAAACAAAGTGTGGAGAGGCAGCCTTTAGCTTCTATGCTTCAAAGCTTTGGAACCAGCTTCCAGATGACATAAAAAATGCACCCACTATTGATAGCTTTAAATCTAGACTCAAGACAAAGCTGTTCTCAGATGCTTTCCCCTAGCTTAAATTACTTATTCTTATTATTTTTAATTTTTATTTAATTTGTTTTATTTGATTTTATTTTATTATTATTTTTACCTTATGTTTTATCTTAATGTTTTTAAATGCTTTTTGACTCTAATTCATTTCCTTCTTTCTTCCCTGTTTCCTTTCATTTACATTTGTTAACTTTGTGAAGCACATTGAGTTGCACCTGTGTATGAAATGCGCTATATAAATAAACTTGCCTTGCCTATTCATTTATTCAAATACATTTGACTGACCCATCCGTTTACCCGAAAGGAAAGTTTGCCGCCTGAGTCGCACCAGAAAAGGTCTAGCTAGTAGCAGAGATTCTCTAAGCTATGAGAAAGCCATCTCTCATTGGCTCCCATTATAGCCCCGTTGGCGAACGCAGCCAAGTAAAAGATGAATGGGAGCCTATTGGGCTAAATGGCTCAGCAGGGATTTGTGACGGTTCTGTTCTCTGGTTTGTAAAGATGTGTGCACATTCTGTACCTTGTCATGGAAGTTGTATTAGAAGTGAAGTTAAAGGTTCCTGACATGGCTTTGTTCTCCCAAAGACGTGTTAGTTTTGTCCTGCAACACGCTAGCATTCGGCTAATACCTGCTGGCTGAGGAATCTCTGCGACTATTCACGACCAGAGCTGACGAGAGACGTACTCTGACTGATCCTAGCAGAGACATCTCACACACCTCAAACCCCCCCACCGCCGTCCAACATGTTAATTGAAGGTGCCCAAATTCTTAAGGATGAGCGCAGTCATTTCCTTTACCCCATGTACACATGCCGCTTTTCTACCACCTTAAATGCAATAAATAGGCCTAACAGGTGTCCGCAACAATCCTAACGTAACTTTAAACACATCGATATCTGAAGTCAGACTTAAAACTACAAAACAAATGGCGTAGTGCCGTAAAGTCGATTGTCACGTGTTATGTCATTGCTATAGTTGAAATAAGGGTCATTTTCACGAATCTAACACTTGACAAGATGCAAACGTGTTGGCAAATGCTTTCACTTACTCATATCTATTGAACGCGACTTCATTGTTTCCAGGGAAAAAAAACACACGGGCAGACAGTTCTATGAGAAGCGTACAGCCCCATTGGCACCCATTCATTATTTACTTGGCTGCGATAACATAGCTGCAGTGCCACTCCTGGCCACACCAGCTAGTGGTCGTTCTTGTACAATATTCCATTTTCTTTGCTAGTAGCTGTGGTGTTTAGGGATTACACACACGAAAGTATATCTCGTTTAGGAGCTTTAATGAAAACACATTTACCTCGCATGGACACATGTACAATAAAGATTGCCTCGCTATCCTTGTACTCTAGTTATGAACTCGCGTGTCTCACTACCCTAATCTCGCGATAGGTTACTATTATTCTAAGAACACTACATCTTCCCTCTTTTTAATAATGAAATTCCTGGAGGTAGAATTAAAGAAAAATCATATCTACATCACTGTAGCTATACTGTATTAACTCAACTTAAGTGTTCTTTCTTTTCGTAGATCAGAATGAAAAAATAAACATCTCTTTTAAACTAAACTGAAAAGTAGTTCACCCTTCCCTCTTTTTAAACAAAAAAATCATTTTTTTCTTTTTAAGCAAAGTTAGAGTTCAGGTAGACATCACATAGTCCTTCTGCCATGCAGGTGGGGACCTGACACGAGTCGACTTCACAGGAACATCAGGTGACGGTGCTGCCGTCACGGGCTCTGGACCTATGGAAGGGGAGGAATGGGTTAGTGTGGTAGTGGTGACTGGGACAGACTCAGCCGGTGTGGTGACTGGAGTCGGACTGGAGGGGGCGCTGAGACTGACATCACCGTCGAACTTCTTTACATGCGCGGCGTTTCTCATTTTGGGTGGGTTGTTGGGTTGATGGATGATGACTGCATTTCCTTGTTTACTGATGACTTCATATGGCTGTGATTCGAAGTTGGGGTCTAGCTTGTTTGACTTGTGTAGGTTCTTGCAAAGAACGGTGTCTCCTGGTTGTATTTCCTGATCCTTGGCTCCTCTTCTCTGATCCGCAGCAATGTTGCGTTTCAACTTGTGCAGAGCGTCCTTGTCATGTATTTCCTCTGAAGCAGCGGCATGGGGTTCATCACCGTCAGCAGGCATACCGGTGAAGCTTGGCAGTTTGTCGCGGAGCTCCCTGTTCATCAACAGCTTTGCCGGGGTCACTCCTGTGACTGTATGGGGAGTGGTCCGGTAGTGGAACAGAAAACTTTTCAGTGCAACTTTCCAATCTTTGTTTTCAATCTTGGCAATTTTGACTGATTTCAGAATTGTTCTGTTAAATCTTTCCACTTCTCCGTTCGACTGAGGCCAATATGGTACTCCTTTCAGCTGCGTGATGCCATGTGTGGTGAGGTAATCATGGAACTCTCTGGACGCAAACGGTTGTCCGTTGTCGCTTCTCAGATGCTTGGGATAGCCATGAATTTGGAACATCATTTCGAGAGCATTAATCACATTGGTTGCATTTGTGACTTTCATGTAGGCAACTTCGGGCCACCTGGAGTAGTAGTCGACTACGGCAAGCACGTAGTTACCTTCAGAGATGCTCAGCAGGTCAATTGCAAGGTAAGTCCAGGGCTGGTCTGGTAATGGCGTGCGCTCTAGCTCTTCTGGTGGAGCGTTCTTGCCACTTACTTCACATGGGTAGCATTTCTTTACTTTCTTTTCGACCATTTTGTCAAGTTCAGGCCACCAGACTTTAGTTCGCAGTCGTTTCTTTGTTTTCCCGATTCCTTGATGTCCTTCATGTCCTAATCGTAGCACATGCTTTTGCAGGGCTTCGGGAATCACGATCCTGTGTCCTCGCATGACCAGCTGTCCAGCCGTCCAAAGTTCATCTTTGACCGCCTGGTATACTGTGCCTTTGAAGCAGGTCCAGTCATTTTTCTGTATGGCTTGACGTAGCTTGGAGATGGTCGGATCGTCCTTTGAAGCCTGCTCGAGCTCACGGGGGGTTAGAGCATGAGGTACGGAATCTTTGATGATGCTGTAGATGTACTCATCGGCCTCCCTCTCCTCAGCTTTATCGCGATGACCAACGGGTTGACGACTCAGGGGGTCGGCCTTGTTGGTTTTGCCGGGAATGTGGAGGACTTGGTAGGTAAACTGTTGCAGGTACAGCAACCACCGTTCCACTCTGGCTGATGGGGGTATTGAGTTGGGTGAGAGCACTTTCACAAGCGCCTTGTGATCGGTGAGGATCTTGAACTCACATCCGATGAGGTACAAACTGAATTTTCGACAGGCCCAGAATACTCCGAGAGCTTCTCTTTCGAACTGAGAGTAGCGTGACTCAGTAGGTGTGAGCTTCCTGCTGGCGTAGTAGACAGGCTTCCAGACTCCGTCTGTCTGTTGTTGCTCTAAGATGGCGCCTACGCCGATGGGGGAAGCGTCACAGGTAATTCTGGTTGGTCTGCCAACTGAGTAGTAGGCCATGACGGGGGCGTCGATCAAAGCGGTCTTGAGCTGGTCAAACGCACGCTGTTCCTCCTTCTCCCATTTCCACTCAGCATCGTGCTTTGTGAGTTCCCAGAGAGGCGCAGTTATTGTGGCGAACTGTGGGACGAACTTTGCACAGAACTGGGCCAATCCGAGGAAACTACGCATTTGTGACGCGTCAGTTGGTGGGGGAGCATGCGTGATGGCTTTGACCTTTTCATCTGACACCTTTAGGCCGTCTTGTGACAGGACGTGGCCCATGTACTTGATGGATGTCAGTTTGATCTGGCATTTCTTCTCATTGACTGTCAGTCCTCTTTCAGCTAGCCGTTGCACCACGGTAGCCAGCCTTGCGTCATGTTCAGCTTCTGTGCTGCCAACAACGACTATGTCGTCAGACATGTTGTACGCACCTGGACAGTCTTTGATAACTTGGCTGATTATCTGTTGGAATTTTTCCGAGGCCATGTTCACTCCGAACAGGAGCCTTTTGTATCTGTAGAGTCCTCCTGGCGCAGCGAATGTTGTGATTTCTCTGGAGTCGGGGTGGAGCTCTACTTGGTGATACGCCATGTTGAGGTCAATTTTGGAAAAGTATTTCCCGCCGGCCATTTCCTGGATGGTTTCGTCGATAGTAGGCACCGGATGACGCTCACGGACGATGGCCACGTTGGCTCTTCGCATGTCAATGCATATTCGCACATCTCCATGTTTGCGGTCATTTTCTGGCCTTTTCTCCACAGTGACCAGTGGATTCACCCAGTGAGCCGGTTCGGACACTCGCTCGATGACGTCTAGGTCCACTAGCTCTTGTAGCTTTCCAATGACGCGCTGTCGTCGGTTGAATGGAATTCGCCGCACTGGCTGAATGACTGGAGTGACGTCAGGATCAATTTTCAGTCTGAGCTGGTAGTTTCTGAGTTTCCCCAGCCCAGTGAAGACTTGTGGGTACTGTGTGCGTAGACTTGACCACACATCGGCTCCAGAGCAGCTCAGGATGTTCGCGTCGATGCCAACTCTCAACAGTCCAAGGTCTTTGCTAGTTCTGCTGCTTAGGAGTGATGCTTGTGCTTGTGGCACCACGAAGAATGAAGCAGTGGTACGCCGTGTTGTGTTTGGGACTTCAACTTCAAGTGTGCATTTGCCCGAGAGTGTGAGGGCTTGTTTACTGGCATAAGAATACAGTTTGGTAGAGGATGTGTCACCAGGCAAGTATGCCTACTTGAAACTTTACCCCTAGCAACCTTGAGGAGTTGAGACACACCACCAATAAGACACAGGACCACAGAATGAAGTCAAAAAGGTTATGTTTTATTAACTAAAATAGGAATTGTGCTGGGGGGTGAGAGTCCGGGGGGAGAGGGGCGTCCAAGGCAGCCAGAGAGAGGGGGGGAGGAAGAAGGGTCGGGTCGCTCCAGTCCTGTCCGAGTGCGGAATCTCCAGCTCCGCAGCCAAGCCTGAGGGGAATAGTCAGAAGCACACTCGTGGCACACGATGAGTTAATGAAGTTCAGCAATCCAAGCAGAGTGAATGAGGCACAGCACACATTAAGTCAGAAGCACACTTGTGGCACGCGATGAGTTAATGAGGTTAGCAATCCAAGCAGGGTGAACGAGGCACAGCACACATTAAGTCAGGCAAGGCGGTGAGCTGGACGGAAGGGGCCGGAGGGGACGACACTGGGTTTCAGGTCAAAGGGGGGTCTACGAGATCCTTGGCTTTGGGGGAAAGGGGTGGAGCAGCGATAGAGTTGTTTAGTTTGGGCCTACAGCCGTGCAGTCTCACCAACGGGCCTGAGAGAAACGGGGGTCACACAGAACACTACACGGCAAACAAGTGAAACACTCGAATTAACTACACTCACACGTGATGACAGGCCCACGTCGGGAGCGAGAGGGAGAGAGCCTCGGCAGCAGGGTCTTCGGCACAACGGGCCCGGGCTATTGCTGTTCCTATGGGGGGGGGCACTAAAGAGCAGAGGACAGGGGGCGGTTAGCAAGTAGCTAGAGCAGGGCCAAGAGAGGAATAACGAGACAGTTTCAGCAGTACTGGGGCCCTGGGTTAGCAGCCTTGGTAAAAGCAGTGGCGGGGGGTTGCAGCGGTGTGGTATGCAGGGGCAGGTCAGAAAGGCAAGCACAACACAGTTCTAGCAGGGCACAGAGCTAGCAGCATGCAGACAAGCAGGGCACAGGGGGGGGGGTAGCAGCGCATGCGGTGAGATAGCAGGGGAGGCGAGCACAGCACAATTGCAACAGTTCGGCGGCTAAAGGGTTAAGGCCAAGCGTACGGGCAGGGAGCAGGGGTAAGAGCAGCAGAGGTGGGTACAGCACAATGCAGCAGACAGTTCAGGCAGCTAAAGGGTTAAGGCCAAGCGTACGGGCAGGGAGCAGGGGTTAAGAGCAGCAGCGGTGGGTACAGCACGATGCAGCAGACAGTTCAGGCAGCTAAAGGGTTAAGGCCAAGCGTACGGGCAGGGAGCAGAAGGTAGCTTTAGCTGCTAGCGAAGCGTGAAGCAGAGGTATGGCAGCGGCTAGGGGTATAGCAAGCAAGCACGATTCCACTTATCTCGCCCAAAGGGCAGCTGGGGGCTCCGTCCACGGGTTTCGGTCTGCGAGGGGGGGGGGGGTCCTTCCACAGCGGTTCAGTCGTTCCCAACTCCGCCAGTCATCCACGGTTTCCTCTCTCTCGGCTTCGTCCTGTCGGTCGGGTCGCTGCTCCGGTCCTGCGTGTTGGAAGCTCAGACACAAACACTTTTTAAAGGCACTCCCATCTACCGCTACCCAATCGGTGGTTAATTGTTTGAGTGTCTTACTGATTAATCACTAGATTGGCCCGCCAGCCTTCATGAAATGGGCTGCTGTTTACCGGCACGGAGGCCGCCATCTTAGGTGTTGTTTCGAAACTGTTCCCCCCGGAAACAGTGTCGGTGGATGCAGTTCCGCCTGGTGACACCCTCCCCCGCTAGTCCGTACTCGTCCCGAGGACGGGTCTAAGAAGCCCAATCTCCATACCTTTGTGGTGGCCTCCCTTGGTTCGCTCTCTGGGGGCGCCGGTTCTCTGGTCCGCCATCTGGTGCCGCAACTGGTTGGGGCAAGATCACAGGGGCCCAAGCCCAGCCTGCTGAAGGTGTTGGTGGAGGTCTGGGCTCTGGCGCAGCCTCTCGAGTCGCCTCTGGGTAATGTGGGCAGGGCCGTAGGAGGTTGCGGTGCAGAACACGATCTGGCCCTGGCTTTCCTTCTGGCCGGACACGGTAGACGGGGATCTCAGGGCGTGGTCGGTCGATTACCACATAGGGCCTGGCCTCCCAGCGATCACACAGCTTTCCTCTCCCTTGACGTCTGCAGTCTTTCACCAGGACTCGCTCGCCTGGTAGCAGGGGGGCGTCCCGGGCCGTCCGATCGTACTGACGCTTCCTCCTCTCTGCTGCTGCACCTAAGTGTTGGGAAACTTTGTTATAAGCAAATTCAAGCTTAGCATGATGTGCACTCACCCACTCGGTGGCGTCTCGGGCCTGTTCGTGGCTCTTGGTGCCGAAGAGGAGGTCCATAGGCAGGCGTATGTGTCGGCCAAACATCAAGTAGGTGGGGGCATAGCCGGTGGTGCTGTGGACACTGTTGTTATAGGCCTGCACCAAAGCGGGGAGATACTCCGTCCACCGATGCTGTTGCTCTACTTCCAGTGTTCCGAGCAGGCTTAGAAGGGTCTGGTTGAATCTCTCGCACCCCCCGTTCCCTTGTGGGTGGTAGGGGGTAGTGCGAGTCTTCTTACATCCATACAGGTGGCACAGCTCTCGGATTACAGCAGACTCAAAGTTTGGGCCCTGGTCCGAGTGCAGCACTTCCGGGCACCCAAAGGGCTGGATCACCTTCAGCCAAAGTGCTCTGGCGGTTGTCACAGCGGTCTGGTCAGTGGTGGCCACGGCCCAGGCATACTTCGTGAAGAGATCCGTAATGACCAGGATGTTCTGGTATTGATCTGCTGGGCGGCCGAGGGTCAGGAAGTCCATGGCCAACATATGGAGCGGCGCTTCGGGGATGATGGGTACCAGGGGTGCTCTGTCGTTCGGACGGTCCTTCCGAAGAATGCAGCGTTGGCAGTCCCGGCGGAAGGCGGCGACGGAGGCTTCCATCTGCCCCCAGTAGAAGTGGCGCCGGAGCAAGGAGAGGGTCCGCTCTTGTCCCTGGTGGCCGAGTTGGGTATGGTAGGCCTCCAGCAGTGACTGGACCTGGGATTGGGGGACAACAATCTGTGACACTAGCTCATTAGTGACAGGATCTTGCGCCGAACGACACACTACTCCGTCCTTGAGTCCTAACCTGGTCCAATGACTCAGTAGGTGTCGCACCCCCGGCGTCTGGGCCTGACGCTCTAGCGCGGAGGCTGGTGGTCCCTCCTTCAGAAACTGGATGATGGCCCCCAGGTCAACATCCTCCTCTTGCAGGCCTCGCCAGCGGTCTGGATCCCATCCCCAGGATGTGGGCGCTGCATCCGTGGGGGTCCCTGGGGCTTCCACGACTCCTATCAAGAGCTCCTCGTCCTCCGGAGGTGGGGATTCGGCTGCCCCGGTACCAGGATCTGCTTCTGAGGGGGAAGGTCTAGACAGAACATCAACATTAGTGTGGAGGCGGCCAGGTCGGTATTGTATTGTGTAATCGATATTGGCCATCTGCGCTACCCACCTCTGCTCCACTGCCCCCAGTTTTGCCTTCTGCAGGTGGACCAGGGGGTTGTTATCGGTCACTACGGTCACTTTATTGCCCCAGAGGTAGTCCTTAAATTTCTCGGCCAGCGCCCATTTCATGGCCAGGAGCTCTATCCTGAAGGAACTGTAATTTGAGGTATTGCGCTCAGCCGGGTGTAAGCTTCGGCTGGCATACGCTATTACTCGCTCTGCCCCATCCTGTTGTTGGGCTAGAACTGCCCCCAACCCAGAATTACTGGCGTCCGTGTACACAATAAAGGGTATGGTGAAGTCGGCGTATGCTAAAATGGGCGCCTGCAAGAGCTCTTGCTTCAGGATGTTGAATGCATCTGTGCACTCTGAGGTCCAGGTGACTTCTGGAGACTTCCGGCCACGAGTACGTGACGTACCAACTAGTAAGGCATTCAAGGGCTTGGCGATCTTAGAAAAATTCTTGATAAAGCGCCTGTAATAGCCTACAAATCCTAAGAATGAGCGTACCTGCCTCACCGTAGTTGGTGGCTGCCAATCCTGTACGGCAGTCACCTTTTCCGGATCGGGAGCCACCCCTTTGCCGCTGACACAGTGCCCAAGGAACTTGACCTCCTTCTGGAGCAGCTGACACTTTTCTGGTCGTAGCTTCAGCCCGTACTGCCCCAACGCCTTGAACACCCCCTCCAGGTGGTCCAGGTGTGTGGTGAAATCTGGGGACAGAACAATTACATCATCAAGGTACACTAGCGTGGAGTCTGCCAACTGCCCTGCCAGACACCGCTGCATGAGGCGCTGGAAGGTGGCCGGGGCGTTGCACAGCCCGAAGGGCATTCGATCCCACTCATACAGTCCGAATGGTGTGGTGAAGGCCGTCTTCTCTCTATCACCATCTTCCACCTGAACCTGCCAGTATCCACTGGCCAGGTCCAGAGTGGAGTACCAGTTTGCTTGAGTCAGACTAGTGAGGGAGTCCTCAATCCTGGGGAGTGGGAAAGCATCTTTTCGGGTTACAGCATTCAACTTTCTGTAGTCTACACAGAATCTCCAGGAACCATTCTTTTTCTGTACAAGCACGATCGGGGCTGCCCAGGGGCTGCTGCTCTCCCGTATAATCCCACCATCCAACATACCTTTTAGCAGGGTACGGATCTCTTGGTACAGAGTTGGAGGCACGGGCCGATACCTCTCCCGGATCGGTGCAGCATCCCCAGTTGGGATCTGATGTTTGATGATGCTGGTACAACCGTAGTCCTCTTCGTGTGATGAGAAGATGTGTTGCCATTTAGTGAGAAGTTGCTGCAGCTGTTGTTGTTGCCCAGGGTCTAGCCCATCCCCCTGTAAGGACTCACACTTGAGATGGTTAGGCAAACCAGGTACACTTTCAGCATCACTTCCCACCCCCTGGGTCACCTCCACAACCCCAACCTCGACCACCCCGGGACTCACCACCATGCAGCTTATGTCCCGGCCGTGCTTCACTTGTTGTGGGGTGATGGTGGTCACTTGAGCCAGGCCTTGGTGCCGATGCACTGTTACAGGGTAGGGTTTTGCATTTCGCACCCGCACAGGGACACGCCCACGCTGTACCTTGGCGAGAGCCCGGGCAACTTCGAGTTGGGGAGAGCCTTTGTGGGGCTCGATGAGTACGCAGTCCTCCAGCCCATAAGCCCGGGCTGGCAGCCTTGCCCAGACCAGTGCTTCGCTACTGCCGGGTATGGTGATGGCGTAGCGGCATGCTGCGCGTGCAGTGTCCACCTGTTCTGGGCGAGATGTTGCTGCATGTACCCGGCGGCAGTCGGCAACCACTGGCTCCCACTCTCGATCCACTGAGGTTTTCTTTGCACCTGGTACAGCTGCTCCAATTCCCTGCAACACATCTTTCCAACAATCGGTGAGAACATTCATTCCTAATAACGCCCTGTGGCTGCCCAGGCATTTATCCTTAACCACTACCACCCCCTTGGCCGGCACACAAACCCCCCTTATGTTCAAGTCCACAACCACGTACCCCACACATGGTATTTCCAACCCATTTGCCCCTCGTAGTGTCAACCAAGGAGCTTCAGCGCCCTGCATTTCTTGGTGATCGAACAGTTCTTCACACAGACTCTCTGCGAACAGGGTAACCTGGGAGCCCGTGTCGACAAGGCATCGGACAGGCTTTTCATTTACCTTGATATCGACTACGGGACATTGACCTACTAATGCATGGCGATTGCGTGGAGGGGGATGTTGTAGGCTAGTCCCGGCCACTTGCCCCACAGTGGCCGGGGAAGCTAAAAACCCTCTTGAGAAGCCCGACGGGAGGGGCAGTTCCGGCTCATGTGTCCCGCTTTCCCACATCGACTGCAGATTGGCTGACCTTGTTCATCCCACTGGAACCTAGAGTTTGGTGGGCGCGGTGCTGACTGTCTCCCCCTCCAGGATCCATCGGAATAGGACCTCTCCCGTGGTGGTTGAAGGCCTCTGGATGGTGGGCCGCGCAGTTCGTCCAGGAGGGTCTTTGAGAGATGACTCATTTGCTCCTTTACATCCTTCATGATCTCCTCCCGCAGCTCCTTCTTCCAGTCGGCCATCGGGGTCGAGTCACGTGGGGTTGCACTGGCAGCGAAGCAGTCGGTCGCATGGGCATCGGGCTCAACCTGGTCCATCTCAAGCGCAAGCGCCTCCTTCTGGATATCCTCGAATTTCAGGGTAGCATTGCCCCGCAACTGTAGTTTGAGCGTCTGTTTGAGTTGTCCGTCCCGCAGTCCCAGTATAAACTGGTCTCGCAGCAGCTTGTCGTCGTCCGCTGGCAATCCGGAGTCCTCACGTCTTTTCAGTCTGTTAAACAGCTCCCGGACCTGCAGCGAGAAGGAACGGAGTGGTTGTTTCGGCCCTTGCTTACAGTTAAAAAATTGTGCCCTTAAAGCTGCCACAGATGTGCGGTCTCCATACAATTCCTTTAGCAGCTCAAAGATTTTGCCAACAGTGTTGCGAGAGGCTTCCGGGGTAGCCAGTACCTCTCTCTTAGCTTCCCCCTCCAACGACCCGAGCACAAACTGTACCTGCTGTTGGTCGCTCAGCCCCTGTAGACCGGCAAGGTACTTGGTCTGGGACACCCACTCTTGGAGCTGTAACTCTGAACCTGGGCCTCCAAATCTTGGTGCCCACGGTGCTCCCATGAAGACTGGCATCACTGAAGGCCGTGGTGCGGCCCCTGCTGGGTCGGTCATATTGATGGGGTGTCTGCTCAACTCAAGGTCGCTATCCTGCCGTCTACGCCACTTGTCACCAGGCAAGTATGCCTACTTGAAACTTTACCCCTAGCAACCTTGAGGAGTTGAGACACACCACCAATAAGACACAGGACCACAGAATGAAGTCAAAAAGGTTATGTTTTTATTAACTAAAATAGGAATTGTGCTGGGGGGTGAGAGTCCGGGGGGAGAGGGGCGTCCAAGGCAGCCAGAGAGAGGGGGGGAGGAAGAAGGGTCGGGTCGCTCCAGTCCTGTCCGAGTGCGGAATCTCCAGCTCCGCAGCCAAGCCTGAGGGGAATAGTCAGAAGCACACTCGTGGCACACGATGAGTTAATGAAGTTCAGCAATCCAAGCAGAGTGAATGAGGCACAGCACACATTAAGTCAGAAGCACACTTGTGGCACGCGATGAGTTAATGAGGTTAGCAATCCAAGCAGGGTGAACGAGGCACAGCACACATTAAGTCAGGCAAGGCGGTGAGCTGGACGGAAGGGGCAGGAGGGGACGACACTGGGTTTCAGGTCAAAAGGGGGGGGTCTACGAGATCCTTGGCTTTGGGGGGAAAGGGGTGGAGCAGCGATAGAGTGGTTTAGTTTGGGGCCTACAGCCATGCAGTCTCGCCAACGGGGCCTGAGAGAAACGGGGGTCACACAGAACACTACACTGCAATCAGGTGAAACACTCGAATTAGCTACACTCACACGTGATGACAGGCCCACGCCGGGAGCGAGAGAGAGAGAGAGCCTCGGCAGCAGGGTCTGCAGGTACAACGGGCCCGGGGCTATTGCTGTTCCTATGGCGGGGGGGGGCACTAAAGAGCAGAGGACAGGGGGCGGTTAGCAAGTAGCTAGAGCAGGGCCAAGAGAGGAATAACGAGACAGTTTCAGCAGTACTGGGGCCCTGGGTTAGCAGCCTTGGTAAAAGCAGTGGCGGGGGGTTGCAGCGGTGTGGTATGCAGGGGCAGGTCAGAAAGGCAAGCACAACACAGTTCTAGCAGGGCACAGAGCTAGCAGCATGCAGACAAGCAGGGCACAGGGGGGGGGGTAGCAGCGCATGCGGTGAGATAGCAGGGGAGGCGAGCACAGCACAATTGCAACAGTTCGGCGGCTAAAGGGTTAAGGCCAAGCGTACGGGCAGGGAGCAGGGGTAAGAGCAGCAGAGGTGGGTACAGCACAATGCAGCAGACAGTTCAGGCAGCTAAAGGGTTAAGGCCAAGCGTACGGGCAGGGAGCAGGGGTTAAGAGCAGCAGCGGTGGGTACAGCACAATGCAGCAGACAGTTCAGGCAGCTAAGGGGTTAAGGCCAAGCGTACGGGCAGGGAGCAGAAGGTAGCTTTAGCTGCTAGCGAAGCGTGAAGCAGAGGTATGGCAGCGGCTAGGGGTATAGCAAGCAAGCACGATTCCACTTATCTCGCCCAAAGGGCAGCTGGGGGCTCCGTCCACGGGTTTCGGTCTGCGAGGGGGGGGGGGGTCCTTCCACAGCGGTTCAGTCGTTCCCAACTCCGCCAGTCATCCACGGTTTCCTCTCTCTCGGCTTCGTCCTGTCGGTCGGGTCGCTGCTCCGGTCCTGCGTGTTGGAAGCTCAGACACAAACACTTTTTAAAGGCACTCCCATCTACCGCTACCCAATCGGTGGTTAATTGTTTGAGTGTCTTACTGATTAATCACTAGATTGGCCCGCCAGCCTTCATGAAATGGGCTGCTGTTTACCGGCACGGAGGCCGCCATCTTAGGTGTAGTGTCGAAACTGTTCCCCCCGGAAACAGTGTCGGTGTATGCAGTTCCGCCTGGTGACAGATGGCTGCAGACTGACTTGGGGCCTGGCCTTCTGTAATCTTTTAAAATCATGCACTGACAGCGTGTTGTGGTGAGCACCAGAGTCTATCACCATGGGTAAGGTGAAACCGTTCAGGTGCAGGTCTAGGGTGTCATCTGCTGTAGATAACCTGAATAGGTAGAGATCGTCGGCATCACTCTGTGAGTCATTGCTTTCCCCTTCTTCTACCCTATGTTGGCCTTTTTTCTTTCGACCCTTGGTTTGCTTTGGATCATCCCTGCTGCGACCTGAGGCTCTGCTGTGACCCTGTGAGCTCGGCTTGTCATGTTGGTTTGACTTGCTCTTGTCTTTGTGGAAGCAGAGATCATCAAAATGACCCTTTTTGCCACAGTGGCTGCACTTGTGGTTCTTGGATCGGATGCATTCGCGACCTATGTGTCCTTGTGCACCACATTTGTAGCACCCTGACTGTGATGGTGACTTGGACTTTGGTTTGGGCCTTGCTCTGCCAAAGACCTGGTTTGTGTTGGATGGAGGGCTGAGAATTAGTGCATCTTTGTGGTGGTATGAGGCAATCACTTGGATAAGGCCATCCAGAGTGAGATTAGCCTCTCTGTATAATTTGGCTTTTAATTCAGAATCTTTAATGTGCAGTAGTACTTTATCTCTTACATGGTTATCAGCTTCAGCATTGAAGTTGCATGTTTTCACTAGTACTTTGAGGCGAGTGATGAAATTATTTATTGTTTCACCAGCATTGGGCTCAGTTTCCCAGAATTTTGTGCGGGATTTTGGAATGTTCTCCCTTAACGCAAACGTGTTGTCGAAGAGTCCGATGGCTACTTGAAATACATCTCGTGCAGCTCGCTGATCATTCGCGAGTTGGTGGGCTTTCTGCTCGTCAGTGAAATTTTTCCATATCTCACGCAGTCCCTCTCCCCCAGTTAACAATAAAACAGCTCGCTTTTGTGCAGCATTCACAACTCCTGATGCTATAATATATATTTCAAGTTCACTCTTCCACATTTCCCATCGTTGATGTAAAGTTTCAGGCTCGCCAACTGTGTCTAACGGCTTCGGTGGTGTGAGACCACCCAGTGCAACAGCATTGGCCATCTTTACTTTCGGTTTCAAACGGGGCTTCTAACAGGTTTTGTAGGCAGTAATTCTGGCATATGCACGCTCAATTTCGGTTATTAAACGTTTTGGCATCACACAGAAAACTTTTTTTTTTTTCACTTCCCTGAAAGAGTGTCGTCGAATTTTCCAGTGAAGATCCGGAATCGTTGCTCCGACGTTAGTTGCAATGTTGCGAGGTCATGACTTGCAAATTTCTTTTTTTTCTGCTCCGGGTCCGTTGACAGCTTCGAGGGCTTTTTCCTGTCCTTCTATGCTGTCGGGGACATCCTCGTCGCCAGTTGTGGTGTTTAGGGATTACACACACGAAAGTATCTCGTTTATATGGAGCTTTTAATGAAAACACATTTACCTCGCATGGACACACGTACAATAATGATTGCCTCGCTATCATTCTACTCTAGTTATGAACTCGAGTGTGTCACTACCTTAATCTCGCGATAGGTTACTATTATTCTCAGAACACTACAGTAGCGACCTTACGAGACATAAGCAAATACGTTCCATAGGCCTAACAGTGCTGGAGCTGAAATTAATTTCTGGAATCAATAGCATACATAACCTATTATACCATTTCACATGTAGTAGGGCCTAAATGCATTAGGGAGCAAACAGTCCAAATCAGTGTTCATGCGCTGCGCAAACTGTTGCATATTCTTTAGCTGCCAAGTTTAATGAGCTGAAGCGCGCGCTCTCACGGTTTACGCACGTTGAACATACATTTTACTTAGGTGTATTTGGAGCATTAGTGATATTGTTGGAAAGCAATATGTCCGGGTAGATTGCTTGCAGTGAGGGACAGCTGCTCAACGGAGCCGTTGACGGGAACGTTGACATGCTCTGGTGATCAGCAACCTTCA